>NC_143557.1:67542857-67845000 GCF_054136105.1 Typopeltis vanoorti
ACCCGACGCCACGAGAGAACGTGTGAAATCAGCGAGGCTCCACGTCAACTGGACCCAACACCAAATGGGGATCGGTATTGTTTACAGACGAGTTCCGATTCGCTCTACAAAGCGATAGCAGCCGTTGTTGATCTGGAGAGAACCAGGGACACGTTATCATTCCACTAATATCCATGAAAGGGATACATGATGGAGAGAGTGTAGGAGTTGGGGAGGCACCGACTTGTATATACTTCTTAGCTGAACCATGAATGCTGTAACTTATAGACACACTTATCCTATAAGACGATAATGATTGTCTTCATCGAGCGACTAGCGTACGTATGGATTAGCCAGCCAGGTCTCCTGATTTTAATGCTATTGAGCATATCTGGGGTGTTCTAGATAGACTTATTGCTGGTCTCAACCCGCCCTTCCCAAAACCTTCAATGATTTAGGAGAGCTTTACAGGAGCAATAGTTGTTATTATCATCTGAGCTCCTGGACACTATTATAAACAATATGAAACATCGTGTGGACTTGTATTGCTGTGAGGAGTGACCATATCCTTTAATATGGCACAATCTAGTTTTAACCTAATGCTTTTGACCAATGTTTTCATGAATCCTTTTATTACTGAAGTATTCGTTTACAAATTTTGCGGGTTTCTTTCACATCTCATATCATACTGATTTTCACTGAATTATGTAAAAATTCATGATATAGTTTTAAAGTTATCGTGATTTTAACTCTTTTTTACCTTAATTTATGGAACCTCTGTGTGTGTATATATCTACACACGCAGCCAATAAATCTGAGCAGGAAAAATACGTCAAGGATAAAGAACCGTTGTTAAAGAAATGTAGACCACAATCATTTTATAACATCATTCAAAGAAAATTAAAGTTGGCATCCATCACAGATGGATGACAACTTTAATTTCATTGATTCTATGCGGACCGTATAAAGTCAATGATATTGACTTTATACAGTCTTTAATCTCAGACATTATTCTGTTCATTTATCATCATTCTAACACGTTTCATTTGCTTTTATACTGAGGAAGAATTCCTGAAGAAACCCAGGTTGTGAAGGTCAACCACGAGGCAGTCCTCTGCCCTATTGGGGCCAGACCTTAGGACACTCCATCCCCACCCCCGTGTGTTCATGTTTTTTGTCCATTTTATTGGTTTTCTCAGGTTTTGATTCCTGGTTGTACTGTTTTTAATACTACTTTTAATGTTTATTTTTTAAATTCCCCTTTATACTGCTTGTAGGTTTTTAGTATATCTTTTTCTTTTTGGGACTTTTCATTTAAAGAATGAAAATTTTAGATTATATATAATTATAGCGCGCGCACACACACACACACACAAATTAAGCATTTTCATGAACACTTCATAATTTTTAACATATGCTTTTTATGTAACACCTAGTAAAGTTTGTAAAATACATCTTTATTATTACTTAGGTGAATAAGTGTTAAATAATCTAGAAACCGTCAACTAAAAACAAAACATCCAACTTGTTACGTCGCTTCAATCCTAAAATAAGTTGAAGTTCATCGCGCGGTTTGAGACTATCATTCATCTACCACTTCAATTCACAAACATCCATGTCCATCGTGAGATTCGAACCGTTAGCCTATTAGAGCCTGGTGCGTTGTACTTGTCTCCTCGACCAACCAAGCCACTAAATGTAGTTTAAACATTTAAAAAATATATATCAATATTATTTAATTTTATAATTGTTCCAGCATATCAAATGGCAAGGCCGTTTTAGCCCTATTTATCTTTTGAAGACGGAGGGGCAGTCAGGCTCCATTGTTAGTTAATCAGAGATAGCCGACCCAAGATTCTCACCAATTTTAAAGGGCACGTGGGGAAGGTAAGTGCTGATATAATATATTGTCAAAAATAGTGTGGGTTGTTCAGTCTGTTTTATCGAGTTTATGAGAAGAAAAACCGGAGTTACATTTCTAATACAAATAAACCCCGTAACATTTTCTCATTCCTCAATGAGAGTAGGCTAAACTGTATCACGAACTGTTTTGGAGATCAGTAGGCAACCGTCCGTCCTCTTTGTGATTGTCTTTAAATGCAAGGTGAATTCCATTGCCAGACGTGAGACTATGCTTCGTTTATTAGAGGCTTGAAAAGTTCCAAGTTTTGGTCCCTAGAACGGGATTTCCGAAATATATATAAATTAAATAATATTAAGAGATATGAAAAATATTTAGTCCATTCAGAGTTGTAATCTACTATAGGTGAACAGCTTTCGTGGGCGGAATGACATAAAAAAAAAATCTTATACCCTCGGGAGAAGAAAATAAGATTTTTTTAATAAGATTTTTTTTGTTCCCAAACATTCAAATTTAAAATCGTTTATATGACTTCTAAAATTTCTATACTTATAGCGGAAATGAATTTCAACATAAAGTTGTTTTTATAACAGAATTCTCAACGAAAATGTCTATTTTTACATCCATATTTTGGTAAATAACATGTACTCTCTTAGTTCTTTCTACCATGAGGAACCTTACAGCGTACACTTGCGATTCTGCTAGCACTTTTTCTGGGTCATAATGCTTACCTAGGATATGCTCTCGAGTCTCGCATTTCTTTTACTAATTAAATTTTGCATATTAGCTCTCAAATATCAAACAATATCTGCTGCAATAGCTAAGTAAATGTTATATAATTAGCCCATCATTATTCAAACGCAACTTGATTTTGACTGAATTGAATTTCTCATTTTTCAAAGCTAATTTGTGTGAGAGGGCGCTGTCAGTCATTTGATTACTATGTTTATTAGTTCTGTGGATAAAGATTCGTTAATTGGTTTAAATTGACCAAATAATCAATTTGGTTTCATAACGAAAACACAAAATGTAGTTTTCAAAGGAAATAACGTAATTCAGCAGAAAAACACAATACTCGATAAGTTAAATTTTCACTTAATTTATGCAATTTAATTTTTAGCAAGTATTTTTGGGAATTCATTTATACCGGTTGTACTTGAAAGGTTTGGCTGATTATAACTTGCCCACTGTTAAATAATTACAAATTTAACTTGTATCCATATACTTGTGCAAACATTTAAAATATTAAGGAAAGTAATTTGTTATTTATCGAATTATATTTTGAGTAACAAATTTTATATTCAATTAAGATAGGCTAGAATTAAAATTAAATTTCTTGAATTCGTCTGATGTGAAGATTATACTTAAATTATTAAAAAAAAAATTAAAATGATAAGGTATATATGTTATTTCTTTTTTTCTTTTTTTTTTTGCGTTTAAAATTTTCCCCCTTATTGGTGAATTATTAATCTTTCGGATCATTAATTTTTACTATTAATAAACAGCAAAAATTAATAGAAAATTAATAAAAGAATTATTTAAACGTAAAAAAAATAGGTTTACAAGCTTTCGTGCTGGGAATCGCATAAGAATTTGAAATAAGTACTGAAGATTCTAATTATATGGGAATCGGAGATAGAGAAGTGAGTAGAGTCTTGAGTGACTCAAAGTGTTAGAATTGCGTGGAATAATATACCATCTTCATTATTCGCTGAAGATGGTATTGATTGCCAATTAAAACTGGTAAACGAATCATATAAGTAGGCAGCCATCCATACGTTGAATGGCTGCCTGCAATACATCTATTGTTGGGGTAGTAACGGGAAAATACTGTAATTGCTAGAAATTTTGTGCTGCGTGTGTGGTGTATCTGATATATACGGTTAGTTTCCATAATGACATGATTCTGTTCACTGGGGCAAGCACCTTGTTACAATTTCACCCGTTGTTGCTTCTCTGTTGTTCTTGCGAGGTTTGTCGCCATTTACGATACTATAATATTAACGACATTCCAGCAAAGAGTGGTGCGTGATTGGAATGGATTGCCTTTGAAGGTTGTGAGTGCAGGTAGTGTAAATGAATTAAAGAAAGGTATGACAGTTGGTGCGGTGATATGTGGTCTTCCTCGATGAGCCCCGACTTCCCTGGAAGTCTCTCTTAATAATAACGACGTTTAGGAACGTAAGACATAATTAATAAATAACAAATTTAATTTACGTATATATTTTTATTAATATTTTTCTTCGTGTTGGCTAATTTAGAAAGTCATACTGAAAATGTCGTTGATACTAGGACAAAAATTTAATATTATGTGTGTTTTTTATTATATGAAAAACATGAATACACAGGTCGTTAATTTAGCTTGAATGTCAATAATTAATGGTATTAATAACTTGAGCTCATCTATTCTGATACGCCACCATCCCACCTCATTCATTAATACCTGTCTGTTCTTAATTATTGAAAAAAATATATTTTCCATCTCCTCAGTAGAAAAAGTATAATTCGGCGCCTGACCCATAGATAGCGTTCTTATTTTTCTTCGTAACATCATTTTTTTTTTCTGTCTGTCACTTCAGAAAAATACGAACGAATACGTAACAAATAGAGGTTTATGCTCTACAAGCAAAACTAAAATAAGTTTTTTAATGTTCAATTGTATCACTAAAAAAAAAAAAAAAGACTTGTAGGTGTTTGAATCTCATAGAAGGCATTTGTATATAAGTAATCTTTAAATCCGGGCACTGAATGCAGTTTTTCTTCGCAGTTTGATCATTTATAAGTTGTATGCCAGGACGCCTTTTATATAACACAGTACATTAGAATATGGAACACTTCATGTTCCATATTCTAGCGTTGGAAATATCTATCTACAATTCCAGATTCCCAAACTTCACAGAAAGGCACTCATAATCATTGGTGAGCTATCAGGGGCTCAACCGAGCCCTTTGTTAAATTTTTCTCAAATTTGCGAGCCCCTTGTTCTTCTTGTTTACTTTTTTATTTAAAAAAAAACATAATTTTTTGAAATATATTAAGCGAAAAACTCATACGGTAACCTAACAAAGTGATTTTATTAAATAAAATATTATAGTTAGTGTTACTACAATTTTACAAATAAGAATTCACTTTTGGTAATTGCATATAAATAAATAGGACTATAAAATAATGCCCCTTGATTGGTACCGTTGATATCACGTGAAGTATAAAAACAAAAGAGAAATATAACGCACTTCAATATTGCAAGTTTTTTACCTTGGGTATAATATATGCTAAAGATGCCAAGCTATTTTAAACCTGGTTTTACTGCATTTCCCAAGTAAGCAAACAGACAAATAAGTTGCGCATGCGCCTGCACGTATTGCAAGTCTAGGCGACCTGCAAAGTAGTGCAAGTCTAGGCAACTCGTGGTAAAGATGGAATATGCTCTGATCACTATTCTTAATATTTACCCTTAATGCAAAGCACATCTCCTTGTTTTGGTAAACTACTTATAAGCTCTGTATTACTTACTCTTGGTATTTCTAAGCCTGGCTCCCACTGATGAGACCTCAATAAAGGTCGAAACCGGTCTGCGTAGTGGCCCCTTGCCTTTAATGCATAGCATCATCATACATCTCCTCAAGGAGATGTGCTTTGCATTAAGGGTAAATATTAAAAAATAGTGATCAGAGCTTATTCCACCTTTACCATGAGTTGCCTTGACTTGCACTACTTTTCCGGTCACTTAGACTTTCAATACGTGCAGGCGCAAACTTGACTTATTTGTCTGTTTGCTTACTTGGGAAATGGAGTAAAACCAGGTTTAAAATAGCTTGGCATCTTTAACGTACTTCAATATTCTTTAGATAATATTTATTTATCCTTTATAGATTGTTTGTCATAAAAAACTTCTAGCGCAAACAAAACAAATTTATTTTGTTTATAAAAAATTCGGATTATTGCATATGTGTGATTATGAAAGATTTTATTCTTATTATATTTTGATTTTGATAGTTTAAGAATGTTTTTCTTATGTAAGATAAATTAACACAGATGATTGTGTGCAAATATTTCATGTTTAGATCATGAAATATTTGTTTAAAAATGATAGCCTTTGATTGTCCCCTCATACCTTTTTGATTGGAATTTGTACACAAGCTGTATTAATAAACGTTTCTGTGTGAAATGCGTTTTTTTTTTTTTTTCTCGACGATGCTAGCCCTTTGTTAAAATTTCCGTAGCTCACCACTGCTTATAACCTTATTTAAACTGTGTTGCTACTTTATGTCCATCCTTATCATTTTAAGGATAGTTCACAACATTATTTTGCTATGGACAGTGAGAAGAAAGTAACTGGCAACGTGCGCATTTTTAAACTGCCAAGAGCGTCTCTCTCTCAATCTCAAGAATGTCTGATTGCTAGATGTTTACAAATATTTGGCTAGCAGGAGTGTTTGTTCATTTTCGTTGTTTTAAAAATGGTTGTAATCCACTTACCTGGGATTCAGTAAGTTGAAAACTTCAGACGAGAGAACAGTTTGCTTGGAAATACGTTACAAAAAACTAATTGTAGTAGCACAGATGGAAGTGAAAATGAAGCAATGGAAGGGGGGGGGGAAGTGTGTGTGTGTGTGTGTGTGTGTGTGTTCATTCTTTTGTATACGTTCTTTAGAATCTCAGCTACAACAACTCACATAGCACCACTTCAGAATAAAAGGCTACCTGCTGTCTGACTAATCCGATATTCCTTATCTGCTGTACGTAATATTGTTCTGTGTGACAGCCACCGTACCGTTCTTTAATTGCAGCTTTCTGATCATTCCAGCTGACCTATTTTGTTCTTACTCGGTGTGCTCATTTAATTGCTCCAACAAACAATGCGAAAGCTATCGAAGAGACTATCTTGGTTTGCCGTGTTCGTAGGATGGTTTGTGTATTTTGTCAGTTTGTAATCTTAAATGTTTAATAGAAGAACCCGTCACTTCATTCGAAAAGGCTTTATTCATTTTTCTCTCCTGGACATGTTTCTCGCACTGTTCTTCCAGCTGTTCCATAGAGACTTCCTTATTATGAGCGTAATTGCTCAATTACCGCTACTGGTCTACAGAAAATAATCTGTTTGGGATGTGGATATTATTGGCTAATCGCTCACTCTTTCGTTTTGGGATGTCATATCGAAGAAAACACAAGCTCATCTATCAGACATAAATTTGTTTGTTTGATTACAACATGTTTAAGTTCGAAGTCGCATATCCGCATTTCTCAAATTAGACGGAGTTGGCCATTCTTTATAAAGGATAAAAATACTTCCATATTTGACAAAAGATCCATAGTTTGTTGTGATACCGAGCGTTTTTTTATTTAGTATAGGGAGCAGCTTTATATAATAATTTATGACATGCAGTAGAAAAACAAGTGATTCAGTAGATGAGGGCTACTCTATTTTTTTTTTTTTTGTCATATCTAATAGTATTTTCAATTTCCTTTTAGGAATATATATAAAGCTCTGATCATGGCAGGAGGGTAATATCCGATATAATAGCCAAGCCTCCGTTAAAACTTCATTGGCTACAGCATTGCCATCCATTACCCTCCAAGGGTATTAATCACCGCATCTCACGGTCGATTCCCTTTTAGGAATTCTTTTTTCTAAACATATTAGAAACGGTATTATGGTTTTTCTTCATAAAATAAAAATAACACATTTTACTAATAGCTAATTGTTAGCACTATGCTACATTATTAAAATTCATTTTGAAATGAGTGTTCATTATTAAAACCACTCTGCATAAAAAGTAATGTGTTTATAAACTGATAAATGCGGCAATTCTAATATTAAGGATTATATTTCAGTATGAAATGGTAACCTTTTGCAACCGTTCTTGGGCGTTTTATTTCTTAATACCATGAAAAATAAAGCTAAATTAAGTCTTTTTTAACATTTGTCACTCGACCTTATTTCTTTCCTTTATATTATTACAAAGACCAATCACTTATTCTTGTAGTTTTTATTTTAATGAGCTTATTAGTCGGATTTAAAACAACCATTTTGCAACTTCAAAGAAAACATGTTAGAGATAATCATCTCTCTATTTATATCTTCACCAATTATTATTTTTTGCAGCTTTATCTGTAAACATCGCCCAGTTTCTTTGCTTAGATGTTGACTACTTGAATAAGAAATATTCGCCTTCATTCTTCGAGAACGTTGTTTTCGCGTTATTCAATTAATGTTAGTGCAGCCATATTTATAAACATTGACCACTAATGTTTTTATTAATAATATAAAGAACATTACGAACACAACTAATATAAACATATACTTTAATCAATAAAAATAAAGTAAAAAATTTTAATTTATTTATTAAAAGTAAATATTTGATTAATAAATTATTTTATTAACTATTTATTGATAAAGTATTAATGAACTTCAGAATTGTTTAAAATTAATTCAATACACCATTTCAATTTTTATATATTTAAGGTCATAAAATTTTTGAGAGCTGTGTTAAACAGAATCACTAAGGTTTAAATTAGGTTTAATTTAAATATTAATACATCAATCGCTAGGGTTTAAATTAGGTTTAATTCGCAGGAATTCCTGCGAATTTTGCAAATAAATACTTAATAACCAGAGCATTGTAATTATTAATTGTTGAGGCTACTTGGGAAACCACTGATTTTTTTTAATCAATATTCGATCAAAAATATAAAAACGTATCTCAGGCACAAACATTTAGGAAAAGTTCACTAATAATTGTCTAGCTTACGTGTATTCAGAAGCTACTCAAAAAAAAAAAAAAAAAAAAAAAAAAAAACGAGACATACGACTAGGAGTGAGGGGATGAAGGTTTATAATGTTTTTTTAACATTATTTTCATGAGAACTATTTATTGCATGTTTCTTCTTAAAACATGAATGAATACCATTAGACAAGGAAGTTATTAGGAAACTATATTGTTATCGAATAATGTCCTAATTGTTTCTCATTTCTGAGGTCCTCATCACAGAATGAATTGACCCCCCCCCCAACTATCAAACCTAACTTTAAAATCGTGTATGAATAATTAAAATGCAATTCATTCTTGTTAATCGCTGACTTATATAGTATTCCCTTTTATCTATGGATTCTATAAATTGTATTATAAACATACGGAATACATGTATGTTCCCATGTTTCAAATATTAAATGTCGCCCACGTGATTAATAAAATTTCATTTGTGTAGCTCTTTGGCCATCTATACATATTTGCATTTATATAAAGGTCTACAGCAAATTAATCATCCCAGTCGGTTAGTTCTCGTGTTGTGTTGTTGGAAGGTTGACGGATATTTTAATGAAAATGAACAGGCATTAGTTTGGCCTTTATCGAGTCGAATTTAATTAAATTTGACAAGGCTTTGAGCTAATGAGCTCAAAATACGGAAAGATAATTGCATTTCTTAATGAAGTGTATTGAATTGAAAAAAAAAAAAAAAAACGAAAACCCAGGTGGCTTTATACTGTATTGTTTTCTTACGATCGTTATGCGTGACCCATTTATTTCATCCATGCATGCAGGGAGTTTTAATATGAATATAAATAAATATATAAATAATAAATAAATAAATGTAAAAATATATAAATAAGAAAAGCCCTTAGTAAGCTTATGAATTGTTTTGGGAAGATCTGCCATGTATATGGAGAAGAGTAGGAGAGACAGCAGAGAGCCTTGAGGGACTTTAGCCGCGACTCTCTTCTCTGTGGATCTGATTCCATTGAGTTTTATTTTAAATTTTCTGTTATTCAGATATGACTTGATAAGTAGGACTAGTGGTAATGGGATTCCTACTTGGTGTAGCTTAAAAATTAGACCATGATGCCAAATTCTATCAAATGCTTGTGTTATGTCCAGGAAGACTTCGCCAGAATGTTGGTGCCATTCGAACCCTTGTGTGATGTATTCAACGACTCTGTAAATTCGAAGCGTTGTGGAGTGATATTTCCTAAAGCCGAATTGCTGGTCTTGTATGACGTGGTTGATATCTGTTGATTCTTGAATCCAAGATAGCGCGTTCGGCTATCTTACCTACACATGATAGAAGGCTGATCGGTCTATAATTCTGAGGAAATTGTGTATTTTGTTCCAGCTTTTGGAATTAGGAAGACATCCGCAAGCCTCCATCGCTCTGGAAAATAATTTAGCCGAAGGATGGCATTAGTGATGGCTACCAGATGCATAACCACTTTACGGGGGAGGAGCTTGAGCGCCTTGTTCGTTATTCCATCCTGACCCGGAGCCTTTTTGTTGTTTAGTTTTCTTATGATCTCATATATTTCCGTTGGTGACACAGATTTTTTGTCGGATTTGAATTAGGCGTTTTGAGTAATTTTACGCACTTGTGTGTGTGGATTTTTCTTATGAAGTTTATTGGCAGAATTGGGGCTGCATTGTCTATCTAAGCTATCTGCGAATGTTTCTGCTTTTCCCTCATCATTGTAGGCGACTCTATCACCTTGGATTGGAGGAAGTGTGTAACGCTTCGAACAAAGTGATCCGATCATTGTCCACAATGAAGATCCTCTGTGTTCAGTGATGTATTTTGTTATTCCAAAGTTGGTTTCCGTGGTCCTTTAGAGCATACCGAACCTGGTTTGTTGCTCTGTTAACTGCCTGCTTATCTGCGGGATCCATTGTTCTGTGATATTGTCTTCTTAATCTGTTTTTCTCACGGATGAGACGTTTTGTGTCCTCTGGGAGTTTATTTGGTGTTGCACACTTGGTTATATTTGTTACCTGTGATATTGCTGGTAGTATTTGCTTTTTTAACACATAATATATAACATCCACTTTTCCAGTTTATAAAGGTGGTGGCGTTTTCCATTAGATCTTGTATGGCGCCTAGTTGCAATGTGATGGGGTTGTGATCAGAACTTATATCGTGAATTGCTTGTATTTGATAGCTGTGCGCAATGTTTTTTTAGTATTGCTATATATCAAGTACATCTGGACGGCCGATTGCTCCGTAGTGTGCGGGTTCTGTGGGTCCTATTACTGTCATGTTTCTTGTAATGGTATATGAATTCAGTAGTCTGCCATTGATATTTGAGTTTCTGCTGTTCCATGTGGAATGTTTGGCATTAAAGTCGCCAGCTACGATTACTGCTCTACTTGTGTTTAGTATTTCATCCAGATCTGAATCTAGGAGTTTTTTATTTGGAGGGGAAGGGGTTGTAGGCTGTGAATATCCTGATACTGCTTATGTTTTCCATATGTATTTCTATTCCTGTGGTTTCCATGTGTTCTGTTTAGAGTTCGGCTATTGTATTATGCTTTTTTTCTTTTGACGAAGATGGCGGTGCCTCCTCCTCTTGCATAGGATCTGTCTGTATGGTAAGTGGTGTAATTGTTGATTCTGACCTTGTCACTTGGACGAAGGTGTGATTCATTTATAAGGATGATGTCTGCTTGGGTTTCTGCTGCAAACTCCTTTAGTTCCTGTATCTTGTTGGATAGTCATTTTGCGTTCCAGCTGACAATCTGTAATAATTTACAGATTGTCACAGGTTTTCTATTAGCCTTATCCGTTAAGGATTTCAACAAGCAGTGATTGTGTGTATCTTAAGATGATATCCTTGACTTCTTGAGTTGGGTTGGTTTGCCGGAGTTCAGCAAGCATTTCTCCTATGTGGCTTGTTATGTTCTGTAGGGTTGGTTTGCTGTGAATTTCTTGGTTTTGGCTTTGGGTCTTTTAGGCAGGTTGGTCTTGTTACTTCAGCATACGTTCTTCCGTCCGTTGTGGAGACTGTGGTTTGATGGGAGGATGTGCGTTCTTGTATAGGTTTGCTGTTTTGGAGTTGTGTCTTTTGGTTTGCAGGAAATGCTATGCAGCCTCTATAGTTTGCGGAGTGTGGGCCTCCACAATATGCATACTTTGCTGTTGTGTGCGGGGATTTTGGCATTTTCATCACCACATTTAACACATCAGTAATCTACTTTGCAGCAGCGTTGTGAGTGGCCAAACTTTTGACAGCGATGACATTGCGTCGTTGTTTGTTTATGTTTTAGCAATTCAGTCTTTATGACTTAATCACAAATAGTTTGAAGATCGTATATGTGTTTCTGGTCTTTGCTGATCTCTACCAATATTAGAGGATATGGGGTTTTATCAGCTCTGGTTTGGAATTTTATCGGGTTTTATCAGGTTTGGAATTCTTCCTCTGTATCAGATGTATCCAATATATGGTGGGCATTGTTTTGGGATATTGTCGCATCCTCAGGATCTAGTGACTTTCCCGAGCTTCGCTGTCCGATGTCCAATGCCGTCACGTTTTCCAAACTGTCGTCTGTGACAATTGTGGGGGGAAACGTGTCATAGAGTTCCTTTTCCCGGCCACCTACTATTAAGCACCTCACTCAAGCGGATAAATTCCCGATAAACGTCGTCAAATTTTGTCTCGTCTATTAGTTTTTCCATGTCTATCATTTTTCAAAACTTAAAGTTTGAAAAGCTGCTCCTAGAACCTAAATGTGAAATCCCGTAGATCAAATCGATGAACTACCTGCAAATAGAAATCCCGTAGTCACAAAATGAAGAAAAAGCTTACCTTTTAAGTATTTTGATTCTTGCGAGTGGATTGAGTTAAGTTTATGGAAGGTCGACGAAAGAGCGAACCACTTCTCTAATCATTAACAACCCACAATTCAATCCGTAATTATATTATTCGCTATTTTTATAATCTTAATCCTCACCAGGCAAATGACCATAATCACAATGCAATCTATAGAAAAGACACGCAGAACGTTACTGATTTGATGCGTGAAGCACGAATGCTTCACACATCAAATCAGTGTGAAGCATTTTCATATTCCCCTTTGTCTGAAAGGGAAGTTCTTTGAGTGGAGAGTTATTGAGCTTTAAGCTCGCCCTGGAAAGGTAGTGAGATTAGTTTTGTTCAACTAGGCACAGAATTGACTTGGGTCTTTTGTATTAGTAGAATTCTGCTTCATTGTAGTCTGAAGCTTGCTTGATCAGCGGGTTTGGATGATTGTTTGTCTTGGAGAACTTTTCTGCTAGGTCATGAAGGAAGGGTGTGATGTAGGGGATGTTGACTTCTCTGTGAATCTAGGAGTTTCTGATAAACCATGGGGCATCCAGAATCATTCTCAGGCATTTATTCTGTATCCTCTGCAGTTTTTGAATGTTTGTATTCGAGGTACGGCTCCATGCAGGAGATGCGGAAGTGATGACTGTGCGTATTACCATCCTGTATATGAGTAGTTTGTTCTGAGTATCCAGTTTACTTCTTCTGTTGATCACGGGGTAGAGTTGCCCGGTTACTTTGGATGTATTCGAGCTTATGTGTTTTATATGACTGGTGAATTGGAGTTTTTTGTCACGCCGAGATATCTGACTTAGCTCTGCCATAGAATCTCGACTCCTAGCAGATGTATGTCTTCCTTGATCTGAAACTTCTTTTAGTGAACAGTATGGCTGAACTCTTCTGTGGGTTTGCTTGGATCCTCCAGTCCATCAACCATTTCTCCAATGTATGAATACTGCATTGGAGTCATCTGATAGCTAGTTTGGGGCTGAAAGATCTTGCTAATAATGCAGTATCATCTGCATATAACGCAGTGATTGTTGAACGTGGATTTTGAGGGATATCAGCTATGTAGATAGAAAACAGCAGGGGGACCAGAAGTGAGCTCTGCGGCACACCTGCCAAGATCTTGCAACTGGTTGATACAATTTCATTTATTTTGACTTGCATGAATCTGTCTCTGAGCTATGTGTGAACTATTTTTACTAGTTTAATTGGTATATTGAATTTGATGAGTTTGTAGAGAAGACCCTGATGCCACACCTTATCAGAAGCCTTCGCAGCATCTATAAAGACCGCAGCTGTGTGGAGGTTCCAGTTGAAACCTTTAGTGATAAATTCGACTAGTCGGTGTATCTGTTGTACGGTGCTATGGTTTTTTCTGAATCCGAACTGCTCATTAGGAATAATACCTCATTCATCCGTTGCTGATTGAAGCCTTGTAAGGATGACTTTTTCCACAACCTTTCCAAGACTGGACAGAAGGATGATAGGTCTGTAGCCTTCTGGGAGCTGAGAGTTCTTTTCAATCTTTTTGATTGGTGTGATATCTGCCGTCTTCCATGTTAAGGGAAAATACTTGAATCTGAGGATGGCATTGAGATTATATTGACTAGATGCACAATGGCTTTTCTGGGGAGTAGTTTGATTATTTTGTTTGTGATTCCGTCTGGTCCCGAAGCCTTATTGTTGTTCAAATGGGTTATGATATTTATAACGTCTGCTGGAGAAGTGGGTGTGATAGGTTCTGAGTTATCCTTTTGTTGTGTTATGACTAGGCTGACCATATTTTCTTGAGACCAAAACGGGACATTAGGAGGGCAAATACGGGTCTGGGGTTATGTTCCGGACTCTAAATTGTTTACAAGATTTTCAATGTTCATGACTACTTTTGTAGCTGAAATGTTATCTTTTTCAATTAAGCTAATGTATTTGGAACGTAGACACTTGATCTCTTGTAATTGACAACAACAATTTCAAACAGGGATCTTCAAACAAATTTTCGCAACATAATGGCATTTTTCTTGAGAAAGAAAATAAAAACGAAGCCCATCAAACGTGCTTAAAATTAAATTCTGTCAATTGATGAACCCAAGAAAAAAAATCTTGTATTTACATGCTCTAACAATTCAGCGTAATTGTTTCCTGTAAAGTCATAAAAGTTTTTCAGTTCTTCAATTCTGACTGTGTATATATTGGTAAACAGTCGACAGCACACTGGAGACAGCTGTGTATAATGTGTACCTAACAACCAATACCAAGAATTTGCCTCTTCAGTTCAGTTTCAAATTTTTGCCACACATTATTTTTGCTAAGTCTTTTGCAACCACCAAAATTGGTGTTCTTGTTATCTGCACACAAAGCAACAGTTTTGTTTTGTAAGGCAAATTTGGCACTTACTTCCTTCACCACTGTAGGTCGAATGTTTTACCAGGTAAGGAAATAAAGTACTGTATAATTTTGAACATTACAATTTGGCAAAAAGTACCGCACAGCCATTGAAAAAAGTTTGATGTCTTTCTTGTTTGATGCATCTAAATTGAGTGTAATGCTTTTTGTTTTATTCAAATCCTCTATTACTTCGCCCAATATGTATGGTGATAAAATGTTGGTAATTATTGTTTCTGATTTGGTACGCGCTAAGGAAAGTTTGGATCATAAATTTTATTTGTCAATGTCTACAAGCAGTTATTTGCGCGGAAACTTTGGCCGTGACGCACAGTATGATAAGCAACAAGAGCTTCACTTGCTGCAATTTTATAACTTTCACTATCATGTCTCACCAAAAATGAGCTGATGTTTTTAACTGAAGTCTTTTCAGCATCCTTATGTTTCTGGCTACGTGGATGTTGTCTGATGTTGCTTCTGCCTCCATGAGCAACGGAAAAATGGACATTACAATGTTGGCATACCGCTTTTGTTCCATCACTACACAGCTTGTCCAGTTTAATAATTTTGAATTCTTTCTGGAGATCGTCTTTAAAACTGCAGTTTCGCCTCTGACATTGCAAGGAGAGACTTAAAGTTTTAAAAAATAAGACTTAAAACTTATGTCTTAAAAAATATGAAATTTAAACCACCAGCATTGAATAACAAAGCTACCGGTTAGCATACAGGCAAAACAAAAACTACGCTACAGCAGAACAGACGCCGCGTCTGTGACACGCTGCAATTCCATGGTTATACAAATTACTGGCATCCTTGATATTGATATACGATTATAGTTTATGAAGAATAATTTATGATCGACCAATATTAAAGTATATTTATAGTTTTTATTAAAAATGGGACAAAACTGGCATTTTTGTTAAAACGACGGGACGACCGGGAAATACGAAAAAAAAAAAAAAAAACGGTACTGTCCCGTTCAAAACGGTACGTATGGTCATCCTAGTTATGACCTGCTTGACTCGGCAGTGTAGATAAGGTTGGTGTTCAAATTTTCATTAGAGGGGGTTACATTGTGTTTCCAAGCTGTCGATTAGAGCTTCTGCTTTTTCTTTGTCAGTGTGGGCTATTTCCTTTTTGGCCTGAATTGGGGTGGGGGGGGGTATGAGTTGCCTTTTAGTGCGGACGGGTCTTAAGAATTTCCAGATGGAGTTATCCTCTGGGTTCATTTTCGTCAGCTTGGTTTCCCAATCTTGGTTTCGATGTTTATGCAGAGCTTCGCGGACTTGTCTGTTTAGATTATTTAGAGTTGTTTATCTTTTGGGGCTCTTGTGTAATGGTACCTCTTTTTGGCTTTGTTTTTCGATCTAATTAGATCCATGATTTCCTCGTGGATCCGACCGCTAGGGTGAAATACTGTAGTTTGGATGACTGACTTTATTGCTTTTTTGATTTGACTAGTTAGGTTGTTTACAGCAGAGTCTATCTCCTCCTTATTGTGAATAACAGGGACTGGGCCAATGTGCTCTGGGAAAATTCTGGAGTTTGTCCCAAGATATGAAAGAGTGCGGAGGAGAGAATTGCTCTTGTGTGCCGAGCTTAAGCAGAATGAGGTTGTGGTCGGAAGACAGTTCATTTAATGTTTCCAACTGATACTGGTATCTGATGTTTCTGAGGATGGCTATGTCAAGTACATCTGAGCTTCCAGCTGGGCTGTGATGGATGGGTTCTGTGGGACCGGATATGATAATAGAATTTTGCGTTGAGTAATGGTTTAGAGCACGACCTTTCTAATTGATTGTGGAGCTGTGCCAAGCTCTATGTTTGGCATTAAAATCTCCAGCCATGATGATGGAGTCTGTGGAGCCAAGAATGGAGTCTAAGTCAGATACCAGTAATGGGATGCTGGGTGGATTGTACCCAGCATAGATTTTGATTCTGCCAGCATTGTTTGTATGAACTTCAACGCCTGTTATCTCTTGGTTTGCGGATTGGTCAGGACATTGTGGCTTAGGTAGTTTTTAATGTATACGGCTGTACCTCCTCCACTGGTGGTGAGTCTGTCTGTTTTGTACAGTATGTAGCTCCGTAATTTTATTAGCTGGTCTGAGATGTGTTTTATTTACTAATATTATATCAGGGTTGTGTCTGTGAATGAACTCTTGCAATTCCAGGATTTTTTTTTTGTTCAGTCCATTTGCGTTCCATGCAGTGATCATGAGAGAGTTTGCCTTGTATTTTCTTTTACTCATTATTGAGAGCTGTCAAAATTGAATGGCTACCTTGTAGGAATCTTTTTGTGGAGGATGGTGAAGGATTTGTCGTGCTGAATTCTTGTAACATGGTAGCTAGCGAGGCAGTTAATACTGCTGTTAGATTAGAGCTTATTTGTTCATGGGATGGAATAGCCTTAGTTCGTGCGGACTCAGCATAAGTTTTGTTCATTGCTGCAGCTTGTTTTCTTTCCTGAGTTGTCGAACTGAAGATTATTTGGACCAGGAGGCGACCTACACGGCTGCCTTGAGCGTCGCTGTAGGGTGTTGGAAGGGCAGATTTTGCTGACCCGCGGTTCTTTGGGTGCGCAATGCACCCCTTGTAGTTGGCAGGATGAGATCCTCCACAGTTGGCACATTTAGCTGGCGTGGTTCTTGGCTTAGTGCATATGATTGTCTGGTGTCCCTCGCAGCATTTTAAACACCTGAAATTGGCCTTGCATAGTTTTTGGGCATAGGCCAAACCTTTGGTACCTATGGCACTGCCCAGCTGACGACTTTTTTTTAGCGGCTCAGTAGAAATTCTGAGGCCACAGACAGCGGTCAGTTCATATATGTTTTTCTGCGTCTTGTTAATCTCCACCAGTACCAGTGGCATAGGTCGTTTATCTGACCTGAGCATCCTGCTCACTTTGACTGGGGTCAGGCCCTGACTCATAAGGTCAGCAGTGATTTCTTCAGAGGTGACACCTTCGGTTATTCCACCTTGAGATTCTTTTCACTGGGTAAAGCAAATGTGTGATAAGGAACTTTTGTTATCCATTAGCTTTGTCATGGCAGTAATGAATTCTCCTTGTGCTATCTCCTCCTCTCCATTCTGGTCATTAGTTTGACTGTACCGCTTTATAAAACTCGGATTCAGCTTGTCCATTATGAGCTTCAGTACCTCTAGGGACTGCTGCTTATTAAGGATCCGGATCTGCTCCTTAATGTTTTCCATATCTGTTTGGGTCTCTTGCCAATTAGAAATGTTTGAGAGCAGTAAAGAATGTGGGAGACTTCAGAGTGAAGTGTGCCTGTTGGTTTACTAATATAATCCCGCAGGACTAGGGGCCTGCCAGCAAAACATCCTGTAGACCAATGTGGTCTACTAGCAATATCTAAACTTGTAGTGGCCTACTAAATGAGGAAAGAGTGTCAAGAACTCACTTGGCCACAGATTGAAATACTACCTCCCTAAGACACCATAAATCCACCACTGGTCCTCATAGCGGGTGGGGCCTGCCGGCCATCAGACCTCTTGCATGTTTCATGCAGAGGGGGAGACAGTAGGAATCAAACTGTGTCAGCGCAATGTGAGATTCCTGAAAAACCTTGTATGAAATCTAATCAGGTTCAATCTAAAATAATACGTCTGTTCTCAAAAGTCCAAAGCAAATTCCATTCCTCTCTCCTCTATAAAAAAAAAAAAGACAGGACGCAGGACATATATGACGCAGCGGGTGAAGCTTGACGCTTTTCATATTCCCTGTTGTCTGTTTCGGGAACAGAGATGGGAGAGATTTGTGAGCTATTTTAGCTCGCCCTGAGTGGACAGAAGTGGTTATTCGTCGTTGAGTGTTAGGATGGCTTTCAGTCTTTTATGTTTCTAGTGGTCATTACCGTCATAGTTTCCAGCTTGTTGTATTAGTTGGTTTGGATGCGTAGATGTCTTCATAAAGAATTTTTCTGCTAGGGAGCTTAGTAGTGGAGAGATGTAGGGGATATTTATGTCCCGGTGGATCTGGGCGTTCCTGATGAACAACGGGGCGTCCAGTATCATTCGCGGGCACTTGTTCTGTAGTCTTTGTAGCTTCAGGATGTTTGTCTTGGAGGTATAGAAAAAACACTTCTTTATAGTCCTTATAAAGACTGGCTTAAAGGGGCGAAGCAAGAATGCTTTTCATCTTCCCCGTTATCTGTAGAGGACAGTGTAGGGATAAGGTGTTATTGAGCTATTAAAGCTCTGATCATGGCAGGAGGGTAACTCTGCAATAGCCGAGCCTCAGTTAGAACTTCATTAGCTACAGCATTGCTATCCATTACCCTCCAAGGGTATTGGATTGAATCAGAAAAAAACACTGCCTTTAAATTTTTTTTTTTTTAATTTATATTACGAGCATTTTAACTTTTAATTGGTATACTAGTCAATATCTAAATGTTGATTAATTATTCCATAAATTTGGATAGAATCATTTTTAAAATGACATAAATAAAATATTTCCACTGGTTATTAAATTTTTTTTTTATCAAAGGATAGCACAAGAAAAAAATTAATTAGTAAAAGCTTATCCTTAGCTGGCGAGAGAGTATTTTTTTCAATCACGAGAAATCTCGCAATGTAATTCTATTTCTCGCTCACGTCTATATTTTATGGAAGGCGTCCTTCGATTTTAAACTCTCGCGAGACTATTTGTAACAATGGAAATGACGTTACCGATGACGTGGAAAAAAGCATTTTGCAACAACGACAAAAAAAAAAGTAACATTTCGAGAATAGTTTTCGCCAAAGTATGTTCTTTCTGATATAGGCAAGAGCGCAAACGCAATTTCTTCTATTTCGAAATGTGAGAGAACAAAACATTTAGAATTCTGCAGCTTACTTCCTCTAAGTTTGAATACCCCATGGGAAGGAATTCTGCGTGACTTGCATTTAGATTTTCGTTGAGCAAATGACAAGACACAGTAACTGATACCATATATCATTTACATAGAATAGGAAGATTTCGTAATGCGATTATGCTCGAGTGAGACAATTAAATTTAAAGGTCGTTTATAATTCTTTGAAGTCTTTTCAATCCGTGTAGGGAAATATTGCACGATTATAATGTCAAGGTTTCTTAAAGGTTATTCATAAACTAAAATATGTTATTTTACTACACTAAAATAGATGCTGATATATTTAAAATTCATTAGGAAAGAAAATATTTTTATTCACACCTGTAATATTATTATATACTTTTTATTTATTTATTCCAAATTCCAAGCATTCATGTTGTTCTGGGATCGACCGTGAGATGCGGTGATTAATACCCTTGGAGGGTAATGGATGGCAATGCTGTAGCCAATGAAGTTCTATTGCTATTGCTGTTACCCTCCTGCCATGATCAGAGCTTTAATTAATAGCTCAATCACACCTTATCTCTACACTGTCCACTACAGAAAATGGGGAAGATGAAAAGCAATCTTGCTTCTCCCCTTTAAGCCAGTCCTTATAAGGAATAATTCATGTTGTTATTACAGCCACGGCCGGTGTACCCCAAGGCTCCCTATTATCTCCTCTGCTCTTCTCCATATACATGGCAGACCACCCCAGCCTATCACCAACCATCACTGCACTCTATGCCGATGACACAGTCATCATAGCTAGATCCCTCAGGCCAAAACTCGCAACCAAGACACTTCAAATCGCAGCCAATACCGAAAGCTGGTACAGCAGATGGCGAATAGCCATTAATCCAACAAAAAGTACTGCAGTATTATTCAGCAGAAGGAAAACAGAACCCGAAGACAACATTCGAATGTTTGGAAAAATAATCCCCTGGCAGGAGACAGTAAAATACCTAGGAGTACACCTGGACAGGAAACTAAACTTAAAGACTCACACCGACTATGTCATCACAAAGGCCAACCATAGCACAGCTGTCCCCACTCCTAAACAGGAAAAGCCTCCTAAACCAAAACAACAAAATCCTCTTATACAAGACATTAATAAGACCCCAATTAATCTACACCTCACCAGCTTAGGGACACACGACAGAAAGAAACATTAAAAAAGTGCAAACAACTCAGAACAAGTGCCTCAGGATGGCACTAAACGCACCCTGGTTTGTCAGAAACGCTCAACTTCATCGCGATACTAAACTACCAAGCATCAAGACACTCATGAAAAACATCGCAGAAAAATTCTTCGCAATAACAGAAAAACCACCGAAACCAATTACTACGACAGGCATCAAACTACAGACCACTTCAAACACAGAAGACCAAAAAGCATCTTAAAATAAAAACCAATTGAAAAGCTCACAAAGAGCGGGCATAATACCCACCCAGCTACCTCAACCTCAATTAAAATAGGGATAAAGAGCCAAGAGCTCACTCCATCTACCACAGAAGTTAACAGTTAACATTCATGTTGTTTTAGTGCACTTGTTTAATGTTGCCGTACACTTGTTATATTAATACACTGAAAGACACGTTCGCTAGCTCGCTTATTTTTGTTTTAGATTATATTCGTCGGCGACAGTTAATGTATTCTGTTTTGATATTGTCTTCTGTTGGAAGCGAAGCATTTCTAGAATGATCTCTGATTTTACGTAGCGTGCTTTTATGTTCCAAATGTCAGTGTTTATAATTTATTCTATTTCAGTAAGATACATCTTTATTTTTTTCTAATCGTCTTTTATTCATTTCATTTTTTCATTATTAAAAATGATAAATAAATCTTAATTACATTTGAATTAATCTTTGCTTGATATTAATTAGATATAATTAGTGCAGGATTCAAGGAAAAAAAATAACAAATAATATATGACAAAATAGTTTACTATACCTTCATGTATACAAAGAAACAAACCCAAAGAAAAAAAAAAGACGTTAAATTCTCTCACACACACACGCACACATTGCCATATGGCATTATTTATCCACTTGACACTTCATAACGCTCCTCATATGTCAAGTCTACCATATAATGGAAGAATATCAGTCGAAGTGTTCTTATAGATGCGGAAGAAGTGGACCTCTAACTACACTCGCAGCAGCCGATATCTCCGAAGGCCACCTGTGTAGCCTAAATATTATGCGGAAGTAGAGCAGTGCATGTCTCCCGTGGCATCCATGACAGGGTGAAGGAAGCATAAACATTTTATTACGTCATCAGGATTCTAGACAACGTGTTTAAGTGTAGCAAGGGGGGGGGGAACTAAGTGCTAACCCTATAGTCCTCGAACACTAGCGAGTGGTTGTCGCAAGAAAATGAAGTATATGATGTCCTCTAAACCATTGCAAGTGTACCAAAGGAGAAAGATGGTTTGTTTATAGCTTTACTTTGACGTCACAGAGCCATTTGTACGATTAATGGGCAGGGTGTTGATTTATTGACGATCTCCAAAACATCTTTATTTTCTCCTTTCATCATCTTCGTTTTCCTGCTGCCATCCAGAGTCGCGGCTTTTATGTATGAGGTCCATAGCTCCGCACTTGTATACTTCCGTAGCAGTTGTGTTGCAGTTAGCAGTAAATAGTGTTAGTGTCACAATGAAATAGCGCTTGTGGATAACACCGTGTAATATCACGATGCTCGTGTAGCGAGAATATTCTATATGACTTTATCCTTCCCTTTGTCAACTTACATCAAATAGAACACTTGAATGTTGTCGCCTTGATAGCAAGAAATTTTTTCCCCAGTTTTTTTTTTCCGGATATTTAGCAATTCCTTATTTTTCTTATGGGATTCTTAGAAGTACTCTAATTATTACATATCCGAAGAAATATTTTAGAATCGTAATTTAAAAATAAGATGCAATTACATCTTGCTAGCAATGTTCCCCTCTAGCACGTAGTTTAGTAAACATCGATTCAAAGAGAGATCATTTTTAAACATGTTTGATTGTTTACTTCAATTTTTTTTTCATAAACACTTTCTTTCAAACGTTTAATTCTTATAAATGGTTTCATTTTCTATGTAAGTTTAAAAAATCACAAATTTATATTGTAATGTTTAAGTGTGTTTGGGGATAGCCCCCAGTAGTCGTGATGGACAGAAGAAGATAGGGGAAAAAAAAGATTTCACCAGTGCAGTTAATAAAAGCCACTGCTTTCTTACTAAATTAGACTAGACTGGTTTTGAATCTTGCATACACTAGTGGCCAAAATTGTGCAGACCTTTTGGAAAAAGTGTATTTTTGAGGTTTGATAGCTCATAACACCACTTTTTTATGTGTAATACCATAAAATTATATATCAATGGAAAGATAATTTAATCAGGAATGTAATGCAACAAAGTTTTTCAATTATCTGTATTCTATGAAAAGTTATAGCCAAATAACCAGAAAAAAGAAGCACAACTTGCTTAGGTTGATATGAAGTAGCTTTCCTTCATTTGAATGTCAATGATTGTGAGTGTTTAGAGAGCCAATCAGGTGTCATCTTGTTTTGGCAATGAGCCAATAAGGTCACAGTAGGATTCAGCTATTAATGTCATGTATTGGAGCTGAGAGGAGGACATTTGTCAGTGTGTCATGTGAGTGCTATCAAGTTGGTTGGTCTTTTTGTGTTCTCTCATTTAGTGATCTTGTAAAACGTAATAAAATTAAAGAAATGGCGCAAAGAGTTAACTCGTCACCCAGAAAGAGATGTGAAATAGTACTATTAAGTGAACAAGGCTACAGTTATGAAGAAATTAAAAGAAAAATTGGTGGAAACTTAACCAAAGGTGGCATTTCTAAATTTTTGAAGAGGTGTAAGGAGACTCAGTCACTATAAAACCAGACTGGCAAAGGCAGGAAGAGGTGCACAACAGCAAGTGATGATAAAATAAAAGAATTGAGAGATTGTGCCTATGTGACAGAAGAAAATCATCTTGGTGTATATAAGATGAAATGGCGCAATACAATGTGAAATTGAGTGCAAGGACTGTTCGACGCTGACTGCAGGAATTTGGTCTAAATGCTAGAATTAACGAAAAAAGCCATTTTTTTTCTCTCAAACAAAGGTTGAAAAAATTAAACTGGGCTAAAACCCATGTTAACTGGAGACAGCGGAACAATGGGACAGTGTTATTTGGAGTGATCACTACCAAAATCTCCCTGTTTGGTAGTGATGGCATAAAATACGTAAGGAGAAGATTTGCATCCTGCTTGCATTACACCTACCGTTCTTAAAAGAACTGGGAGATGGACTGAGTCCTTGACTCTTTATCCCGTCATCTGAATGAAGTAAATCTGTGTGGATGGAGTGTTATTGAGCTAAAAAGCTCTAGTCATGGCTGGGTAACGGCAATAGCCGAGCCTCAGTTAAAACTTCATTGGCTACGGCATTGCCATTTGTTACCCGGGAAGTCCTAAAAAAAGGACTTGATCTTCTCTTCACATCTACCGTGAAACACCCATTAGTGTTGTGATCTGGGGTTGTATGACATCAAAAGGTGTGGGCAGAATTTGTGTGATTAATGGGAATATAAATGCCCCAAAATACATAAATGAAATGCTTGAGCCCAAACTGAAGCCTTCCACACGTGATCTTTTCCAAGATAATGAAGCATTTATATTTCAACAGGATTCAGCTCCATGTCATGTTGCTGCTGTGTGCAAAAAGTGGTTTCAGGATAATCATATTCCACTGCTGGAATGGCCTGGGAATAGCCCAGACCTTAACCCAATGGAAAATCTATGGAGCCGACTAAAGAAACTTATTAGTCAGAAGCAACCCACCAATAAAACCCAATTAATAGAAGTAATAATTCAATCTTGGTTTCGCATTATAACAGCTGCAGAACTAAAAGACTTGGTTCACTCCATGGGAAGGCGTTGTAAGGCGGTAATTAACGCTGAAACTTACCCGACTAAGTATTACTGGGGAAAAAAAGCCTTGCTGTTCAAGCTCAAGACCGGCTAACTTGGCTATGGCAGATCCTTCAACTTCTCACGTCACCGAGGAATGGAACCTGGGACACTCCTTCCCCAGGCAGGTGGTTGCGAAGCGCAAAGCCAGTGGGCTAACCGCGCAGACTTGTGTTAAATTAAAAAATAAAATTAAAGACTGCTTAGTGTTTATTTTTTTTTTTTTTTTAGTGACAAACATGAAGCTCCTAAAATTAGGAAAACACATTAGAAAATTGACAGATAATGTATAAGGAAAAATAGTTCCATCCACTTTGCTGGAGTATATAACAATATATAACTTAAAGGATATAACCGTATTAAACAATGTAAAATTTATGACATTTTATGAATTATAATATTTTTATATAATTCTATTGTAAATATGCTTATAATTTTATAAGTCACTTATATCAAAACGATTTATAGAATTCATTCCATTATTTATTTTATATAGTAACAGTTTTATGAAGAAATGTTGAACGAGTTTTATATAGGACATTATTTTAGAAGTTAATCGACCGTGAGATGCGGTGATTGATTTTATATGAGATGCCCATATAGGGTAACGGATGGCAATGCTGAACCAATGAAGTTTAACTGAGGTTCGGCTGTTGCTGTTATCCTGGGTAAATGAGTTCGCTCTCTTAGGTTTTGCCCTAAGGGAGCACTTTGAGTCTCCGGGGAAAGTGTTCTCCCGCACGGCCCGCTGAGGGGTACTTGCCGGTGAATTATTTTCCTCGGAATATGAGCGGTTCTGCTCGGTACTCGAGTTTCACTGAGTAGAACCAACGCTGAGATTTGGACGGTCTTTCGCCCACGAATGAGTGGCCTAGAGATCGTCCGATATTTTTGAGATATCACCTTTACTTACACATACGGTGATTAATGATTAATAATACCCTTGGAGGGTAATGGATGGCAATGCTGTAGCCAATGAAGTTCTAACTGAGGCTCCGCTATTGCTGTTACCCTCCTGCCATGATCAGAGCTTTAATAGCTCAATAACAACTTATCCCTACACTGTCCTCTACAGATAACGGGGAATATGAAAAGCATTCTTGCTTCGCCCCTTTAAGCCAGTTCTTATAAGGACTATAAGGAGTTTTATATATTCTAGATTTTTCTATTTTGCCAGAAAGCAAGTTTAATACACGTAAATGAGGATGGAAAGTATTGCATTATGGGAAGAAATAATCGGGTGAGGAGGGGTGGTGCGAATTGGCCTTCCATGGAGCGCGTATGCGATGAGATTGAAAGAACGAACGAGATTTCATATAAGAAAGGTTTGCGATAACAATTACCCAAGAGGACGAACAGGAACATCCAAGTCTACATTGAGCGAAAGTAATTATGGAAAAATTGGATTTTTTTAATCCGCAAGGATTTGTAGAAGGAATTTGTGTACAACAGCAATTAAATGAACTAATCGTAGTTCGGAGCTCAGAAAAGAATGGCAGAAAATAGTAAAAAGCAAAACTTACTTCACTTTATTCTTTCGGAGCCATAGAACTAGAAAACATGATTGCATCGTTCCTTCACAAATTACGAGGGGAATTTATAAGCCACAAATTCACTCTAAGAGGTCCTCGAACAATATCAACAGCGCACATTAAAGAAATAAGACAAGTGAACGCTTGAGAGTTGCAAGTAGACATCGAACCATAAATCTGTTATTGTCAACATTCCAATTATCACGAAGGAAGAAGCAATAAGTTCAGATATTTTGAGGCAGTTTTGTAAGTACTAGATGTAAGCCAGTATCCTCAACTAGTAATGAATCAAAATATCATAAAATTTGACTAAAAATGTATTTTAAAAGATTGACAAAATTACAAAACTTTATATTATGGAAATAGAAATTAGCAATATATACGACATTCTAATTTAAAAAGTTTTCTTAAATTTTTGGAAGACATTTAAAATATGGAAGCGAATTCAGCTGAAAAAAAGAAAGCAAAAACATTAATTTTATTATTTATTTACTTGGAACTTTTAAGTCACTTCAGACCTCCATTAAGCCGGTCTCACACCAGTCGATTAAATTCATATCTTGCCTATAAACGTCCACAAACATCTATGCCCACAGCTAGTACCCGTGTGGTGGCCAGGATAAGAATAATCCCAATGTAGCTCATGCATGTCGCACAAGGCGACTAAAATGGGTACCCTGGGAGGGTAATGGATGGCAATGCTGTAGCCAATGAAGTTCTAACTGAGGCTCGGTTATTGCTGTTATTACCCTTCTGCCATGATCAGAGCTTTATATAGCTCAATAATACCTTATCCTTACACTGTCCTCTATAGATAACGGGGAAGATGAAAAGCATTCTTGCTTCGCCCCTTTAAGCTAGTCCTTATAAGGACTAAGGCCCACAGCTAGATTACAACTCATAGTCTGTTCGTTTGAAGAGCGGCTACGCTAATCACTGCCGGCCCGCAAAAACCGGCATGTTTACTAAAATTGCGAGCTTATTTTCCCCTCCCACGTGTTGCGAAATGAAAGTGCTGAAATAGCGATGAACTACAGCCTGAAAAAACCGTCATTCTAAGATCTCTTGAGTGGTGGCTAGATATTCTTAGCAAATTGCATGAAATTCTTGTAGTAGTTACCTTCTCCCTTTCCCAGACTAAAAAATAAAAGTACTTTGAGGAAGAAATAGCTTCAAGACATCGCAAAGTATGAATACTTAGAGGTACAGACTAGGATGCATCAAAAACAGAAGGGTCTTACTCTGAATTTATTTCTTGTATCGTCAAAGTGCTGAAAGATGTTATATGCTGATGCTATTGAGAGTAATCAAAAGTGCTGATTCTAAGAGAGAGAGAGAGGATGTCCACTGAAAATGGTATAGAAAAACAGTGTATTAATCAAATGTGTAACACGCATTTTATAATTCATTATTATTCTATTTATGTATCTTGCAAACATTGTCGTATACTCGTAAACCAACCACAGGCTTAGAAAGAATCGTATATAAGTAATCTCTTATTTAAGAGTGGAATTATGGCAGGAAAATTTATTTCTGCCTATATATTTGAATTTATATATCTCGTTATACACACAGAAACATCCAAGGTCACTAGCGATGTATAATAGAAATATAATAGAAATAAGGCGTGATAGGCAACTTATTTTCAACTTTTCAGTGAGTGGATCTAGTTTTGCTTTTCCAAATTCAATTTACTTTATATATCTTTCGTAGAAGTAAGCAGCGAACTTTTTTTTTCCCATTTATTTATTATTTTTTTTTTTTTTTACCTCGGCAATTGTTATTTGATAAAACGAAAGTTGTGACATTTCTGGTCGTAAGTAATTTTGCATCTACTCTGTAGCCGAAATTGGACTTAGCATAGCGTTCTGATTCTTCGAGTCTACTGTCGGTAACTTAAAACTACTTCCATGGCGGAAGTAGTTTTAAGTTACCGACAGTATTCGACCGTTTTTAGAGGATGATGAAAATTACAGCAAGATGTAAGAGGTTATCTCCTATGTTTCTGACAGCTTCTAACATCTTTTGTTCACCCCTAAACATCATATTATTATGTTCTATGGTATATTTTTGAGTTCTGGTTGAAATATAAAAAAACTTTATTTTACGTTAGCTGCTCCAAAGAGCGATTAACTCCAAAAAAATTTCTAGAAATAGTTCATGTGGTGAAATAGCTTGAATTAAACTTTGAAGGTTTTAATTGTCATTAATTATCACCAGGTTACAGAAACTAACTTAATTAAGCATAGAAACATTTTCTTTTCTCTTTTTAGTATACTTATGATAATATTTATGCACGCCCTTGGTTCGAATCCGTAGGATGCAAAGAACCATTATTAGGCTTTTCAACTGAAGGCAGGTTATTCTCACACGTGACTCCCACACACGAAAGGCAGTATTAGTGTCGTGGGGTGGGCTAATGATCTTATTTTTTTGTTCATTTTTTACCGGAAACCCTGCTCTAGACACGGAGCTTTTTAAAGCCACTTCAAGACTCCAATAAGCGGGATATTGATCTCACATTAAGCGATAAAAATCATCTCTCCTAAAGATAATTCTAAACATTCATATTCATTGAGGGATTTCAATCTGCTAATAACATTGCGAATCCTCTAATGTTTACACTTTCTACAGCGTTTTAAAGAGTCCAAAGAACTTGGAAAAGTCTTTTAAGAACAACTTTGTTTTTTTGTAATACTTTACCGGCCTTACAATTGCGTCTTAAAGCGGCGTTTTTTTTTTTTTTTTTTTTTTTTTTGCTGTTCTGTGTAAAAGTACTTGTAGTTCCAATGCTGATTCCGTTGTCAGTAGCGGGGAAATAATTGATCGTGTCATTAAAGACAGAGAAAGAAGAAAGAAAAAAAAAAAAAAACGCTAACAGTGGGTTCTAAGAAACATCAAGTGGAATTGAAAAGAAACAAACTAAGATGGCTTTTCCACAAAGATCTCCTGACCTTGACAGTATTTTTGAAAGATTGAATGCGATATTCAAATCATATTAAATATTCAGTTTACTAAGAATGATACACTGTGGGTTGCTTCACCTTGTACCGAAGAATATCATTTATTCATATTTTTAAAATGCTAGATATTTGACAAATGATGATAAAGCACAGTTTTTGACCAACAGTTGGTGAGAAGTCAGTATTGAGGACTTGTTTTCCTTTATAACTATCGATTGCGTTCGCTCGTCCCGTGATCAAGAATCTTGGCACTATTTGGAAATGTTACACGATAAACTTTGAATTACCGACTTACTAAAGAAAGAGACGCTTGATGGGTGTCAGTTTTCAACGGAAAGGATGACTGCCGTTTGAAAAAGGACGGGAGTTCAAAATTCAATCCAGGATGCAAGGAATATTAAGAGCTATTTGATTGAAAATTAATTATACAATCTCATATTGAAGTGAGAAGATGTTTCTTGCTAACCTTGCAAGAAACATCTTGCAAACTTGAGTATTTTTGAAAACTGTTTCCACGATTATTTAATAAAATTAAACTAATTCTAGACCAATTCGTTCAGATTTTTTTGTGCTTATTTTATTCTTTGTATAAAAAATTACAGTTATGAGGAAATTTCACTGCTAATCTGCAAACACAGTTGGAAAACGTGATGTGGATTATTACAGTAACTAGACGATTACCCGAAACTTAGAAAAAGCAAATAAATAAAAATAAACAATAATTTACTACCTAAACTGAATACTTTATAAACTGCTGCTACCTTGGATTAAGATTTATTTAAAATTCTTTCTGGGATTGAACCACTTTTCTCCAGCCATAAAATTTTTGGTGTCTGAAAACAGCTACCCAATAGATATAAAATGATAAGCCTTTTTACGAAACGTTTTTTTATGTAACGTTTTTGTGAAACGTTTTTTTTTCCCAAATGATTTGAAACGTTTTGAAACTCAGGGGCTACCCTGAGTGTTGTCTTCAAAATTCGAGTCATCAGAATTCAAGGAGAACCGGCCTACCGGTCCGAAACTCGGGGGATTGTGCGCCGGGGGGGGGCGGAACTTCCCTTTCGAGTCATCAGAATTAAAGGAGAACTGGCCTACCAGTTCGGAACTAGGGGGGAGGGGGGGCCGTATGCGTCAGGGAGGGGGAGGATCCCCCTAGTAAGTGTATAAAAATTTAGAAATCTATGTGAAATATTAGATTTTTTTCCCCCCATGACAGACGCTATCAGATATCTCATATCCAGTGGCGGCTCGTGGCTTGAAATCGTGAGGGTGCTGCAGCTTTCGAAATATACACACACTGTAAGTACAGTGTATACGTGTTTGGGTAAAATATCAAAATTATGGTAAAAATTTAAAAAAAATTTAAACATGAAAAAATATTGTTTATCATCGATAAAATTATACAATTTGGTATAATTCAAAATTACTTAAAAATAAAATCCATTATCATAACCCCAATAATGTTCTAAAATAAAAACTATAACAAATGTTATGTCTTTAATTGTAATGTCCAAATATTTAAAGAGACGGAGTAAACACGACAAGCACTACGAACACTCTACTACTGGCGCAAACTGCATATAAACAACAGTGGAACTGCACGACGGACAGTGTCGCATTACGCTAATAGCTCTCATCTCAATATGACGTGCATATGCTTGCGCGCGTAGCAAATACTAGCAATATGACACTGTGGTAAACACAGTGCTGCTAGCGAACTTCGCCCTCCTAAGTACTACAAGATGGATTTATTTATTTATTTTTACAAAATAAGAGAATTGTATAGGATTGTTGATGATAAAATTAAATATTACAAGCAAATATAAATAAATTAATAAATATATTTATGTATCAAGAAAAATTAGTGGGTGCTGCAGTTCCGTAGGTCATATGCACTGGCTGCCCCTGTTTATATCATATCATATCATTTATGATATTTATATGAAATAAAAAATACCTTTATTTTAGAAGAGCGAATGTCGATTGCTTGCCTTTCGATGATGCATTGATGTCATGCTGCGATTCTTCCAATTTACAGACTGCGGCATTGACGAGCAAACAGTCAAACCTATACGTATATATATTGTCCTATTGAGGGCAAATATGGAACCAAGGTAACTTTGCCATCATCGTGGCAGTAAGTAGGATTTTTACAGTGGAATTATTGAACTCTTGTGCAAGACACAACCACTGTTATTGATAAGCGTGTAACAATAGATCGGTGGGAAGTACAATAGATTCCCGTGTCTCAACAACGATGTCCTAGTTGGAAACACTTGCGTTCGAATCCTGTCTGAGACTCAAATACCTATAAGAGCTTTTTTTTTTTCAAATGAAAATGAGTCACACGAAGGCGTCAGGATTTTGTATTCTAGAAACTCGGACGTTTTTTATCCTGCAAAAAGGACAAACCGACCAGAACAACACACTCCGTTAGCGGACATAATATACTAATTTGACTACGTTAGTTCCTTCGGCGGTAATTCATAACGACAGCGATAGATTCCATTATGTAATCCGATAATTATAGTTGTGAAAGTTCAAAAGATGATTTGCAAATGATAATTCCCCTGCTGCCGAAGTCGTTAAAACAAGCATCGTTTATTTTTATATCTCAGTTCTGTTAAAGAGCACTTTTTGTTTTGAATCCACATCGCGAATGCGTTCAAAATTGCTTGGATAACACAGAAGTTAAACCGGAAGTCAATGCACACGAGAATAGCTGAAATTGGGTTATAAGTTTGGCACTTCCCCCCCCCCCCATCTCTGCTACTCATCTGCTTTCTCTTATTCTCCCTGAGGTGAGTCTTTAGTTTTAGGATCCGTCATTGTTACATACTCTTGAAGTTTGATAAGTTTTCTCCTCTCCAGTTACATGAACATTTTTGACCTCAAAATTCCTTGTGGGAAATTAAAATTATCCAGGGAGGGAACATTAATGTTGTTTACTCTATCAGTGAGACTACGATGGCAATTACGCCCTCTGGTGTGCTTAAAGGAGAAAGAATTCTCATAAATAACTTTTAATATTTGATTTAAAAAGCCTCCTAAACGTGCAGACGTTTCATTTTTAAAATAATTTTGTTTGACAGGTCAGTTTAAATTACGTTCTTAAATATTACGTTGTTGAAACCTCAACAACGTTGAGGTTTCAACAACGTTTCAAAGTTGAAGGTTTGAGGTTTCAAATATTACGTTGTTGAAACCTGTCAAACAAAATAATTTTGTTTGACAGGTCAGTTTAAATTACGTTCTTAAATATTACGTTGTTGAAACCTCAGTTGTTTGTTTTATTTCGAGAAAAAATTTTAATTTAAATATTGAAGGATTATATGACACAAATGCTTCAGAAATAATTAGCTCTATTTAAACTTTTTCTTCATAAAATACTGCCTATTTTTAATTCTTTTTTTTTTAAATAACTGATTGGGAACAAATATGCAATTCCTTACCTTCTTTAGACCGTCACTGATGTAATGTTCTCACGTGATATTTGAGTGCCACTCGCAAGTCATCAATGAATATTCCGTATTAACAGTTCAATATTAATTTGATCTGTCAGACATTGTGGAGTTGAATTTTCTTGAATAAAATGCTTGTCTGTACGTGGGTGGGACAGAGTTGAATCGCCAGTCGCGAGCTCTGCAACAGGGTCTTCAATCGGTGTTGTCTGAAGGAGGTCGACAAATATTCCAAAATTTGTCGAACGCTATTATTCAATGTCATGTCATCTGTGATTCCAATAACCAATTCCTTTCGGTTACTCTCATAATATAAGAACTAAGTCTTATATTACATGAGAATTTAAAGGAAAGATATTGTACCATGCAACAATTAAAGCATAAGTATTTGCATAAAAAAAATTACTGCTGCACTTTATTTTAGTCTAAATTTCTCAGGAAACCAAACCTGCCTTCAACATCCGATAATAACTCCAAATTTGATTGACATTTGTTGAACTACGAGACTTGTAGAGGAATTTGAGGAGAAAAATCGGTTGTTTTCCCCTTTTTCACAGTACTCTACTTTAAAAAAAAATGGAATGAACGTTTTAAGCTTGGCAGACGAGTTTGAACTCATGATTCTTGTAATAAGAGCAATCAATGACGTACTTGGTTTAACAATCACCGCTGTCACTGCTGATGATAATAATAAAGATGTGAGAAGCCTCCCAAAGAGACCTGTAATCAGTGTTCTCTTTGCCGTTAAGGAGCATACTTAGCTACGAATGAAGATGGTCAGCTTTGTGAGCAAGATTTTCAGGCAATTCCCCATGAGCCATAATTTTTTTTTTTTTTTTCATGACTTTAAGACATTTCCAAGATAACATTATGATGGAGGGCATACCTCAGCTGGACTTGTTCGCGTCTTTGTAACTAAAACTAGATTCTAAGAAGTTATTTTGGTTATCACAATTATACAAACCTCTCCAAAGTTAGCAGTTAACTTTTTTTTTTCAGGTCCAAAATTATAACAAATCAAAATACTGTACCCCGAGGCGATTAAGTTCAACTTGAAGAATTCTTCAGTATTGAGGACTCGGAAGATAACTCCAATCAGTGAACAGGAATTACTCTCAAGATCTCGAGCTTGCTTTGAGAACAGCAAGTTTCGCAAACAGATGTCCGGAAGGAAGAGTGCAGCTAGCTATTTACGATATAATAGGGAATATAGTGACACACTGGGTCAGTCCGACAATAAAATCTCCATATAGTGTCATCAAGATCATTTACTGAAGTGCTAAATATGCTGGTAAAATCATTATTCAGTTGATTTTGGATATAAACTTAATAGTAAAAGATTTCTTGGAGAGACGGAGATACTTAGTATTATCCTCGCCCTTCCTCCCAGAATAACTAGATCTGATATTTACAGATTTTGACCTCCAAGAAGAGTATTTAACCTCTTTAACAAAAAATAAGATAAATGTCCTAATCCGTGTGTTCTTAAGAAGGTTCGTATTATGCGATGTGGATATATCTATGAAATCGGAAAGTTTTTCATTACAGTAGTCCCCCTTATCCGCGGATAGGGGGACTACTGTAATACTAGTGTTCTACTACTAGTGTTCCAAGACACCCTGCGGATAGTACCGAACCCTATATATATATATATATATTCCCTTTGCATACATATCTATAATAAAGTTTAATTTATAATTATGCACAGGTAAACATGCTGTAATAAAAGTTATTTGAATGTGAATGGAATCTAACTTCAGCATACGTTTTTTTATTATTTATTATTTTATGAAGTCGAGAACTTTCACATTTTTCACTTAAAAAGAAGCACTTTTTAAGTGAAATTGATGGCAATTTTAAAATTGCCAGCATCGCTACTCTTACGCTTTTGGGGCTATTAATAAACAAAATAAGGGTTACTTGAACACAAGCACTGCGATACCGCGACAGTCGATCTGATAATCGTAAAACTACTCAGAACGGCGCGCAATTTAAAACTTGTGAATTTCTACACCGTATTACTAAAAGAAAGAACCATACGGCTTCATTTCGTCGATGCAAAATTACATAGGCGAAGTGGATATTAGATCCAACGTTATTTCAAAGCCGAATGTTTGTAGAAAACTATGAAAGCTTCGTAAGTTGACCGGGGAGCTTATGAAAATACAATTTTCGGCATCCCCGAGTTGCACTATATACTTGACTTAAGTAGCTAAGGCAACTCGGGGATGCCGAGGATTGTATTCTCGTAAGCTCCCCGGTCAACTTACGAAGCTTTCATAGTTTTCTACAAACATTCGGCTTTGAAATAACGTTGGATCTAATATCCACTTTGGATCAAATGTTGGATCAAAGATCCACTTTCCCGATGTAATTATAAATTGCTTATTTCTGGAATTTTCCATTTAATATTTTCGGACCAGGGTTGACCCCGGATAACGGGGGGGGCTACGATATTTTGTTATGACTATCAACAGTATTTATTTATGAGCTTATTTATTTCGACTGTTTTTATTGAGATGGCAGCCAATTGATAATATCTGGAAGATTGGCTTCTTGATGTAACTGGATGTTTCTGACGAACCATGGGGCATTAAATGCCATTCTTAGGCATTTATTCTGTATTATCTGAAGTCTGTCGATGTTGCTATTAGTCGTGTGACCCCAGGTTGGAAGAAACGATCCTGCCTCCCAGATATCAAGATGCTAACTTACCTTTAATTGAAAATGATCTTCATAAATATTTCGCACATCTTAATGAGATTCGTACTCACAACTCAATTCTAACCAAAGGGTGAAAGTCGCACTGATAATCAATCATATAAATAAATAGCTTTGATAAAAATAAATAAATAAAAAGAGCCTCAGCTCAGTTTCAACTATGTTGTTAGTGGGAAAATACATAGATTCGAATCTCGTCTTAGACGTAAAAAGTTTATCAGATCTTTATTTGTCGGTTTTTTTTTTTTTTTGAAAAATGTCGTTTTACTAGAAGCCATGCTTCCCAGGAACTGTCACATTTGGGATCGTTCCTGGGGAGCATGGATGAATTCATTTTCATTTTTATACGAATACAACTTAGTTTAATTATGAAATTTTCATTTTTGTCCTGAGTGATATCTAAGACATTCTGATTTCTCAAAGAAAAGTAAGTGGGCTGGAATATACCGGCTAAAATTGTAGTAAAAAAAAAAAAAAGGCAGTGGGTTGTTTACTGGTAGCTTTTCCTTAACTTTATTTCATAAACTTTAATGTAACTGTTCGGTTATCGTTTTGTGCCCGAAGCTATCTGTTGGCGCAAAAAGATGAATCAAATCATCTTCGCAGAGATCAGAAAGAATCTTAGCTTACTCCATCATTGCCATACGAGTCGGTTACTATTGTTCAAGTGGTTGCTAAGAGACCGACAGTTCCACTACACGGGTATGGAAGGAAGAATACTTAGAAAGTGTATACGTTTTGGGGTTATTTTTGATACTCAGAACACAAATGCAGAGTAAAGAAAAAATTTTAAAACTCTGCAAAATAAATGATTTCGTTTGTTGTTTTTTTAGCATTTTGACCCTAGAGCTGATATTTTTGCGCATTTTTTTAAAATTTACATTATCTACATAGCATGAATAATACAATTTTTGTCTTTTAAAAATTATAAAAATGAATAATTTGACACAAACTATCCAAAATATATAAATGCAGCTGAGAATCAATACTTGGAGGGATTACTTTATTAACAGTAATCCCTCCAAGCTTTATTTTCATTTTGAAAATTGTGCAATTTCTAGTCATAGCATTAAAATATGATCTTGTTTCGGATTGCTAATTGCTTTTAATCTGAGTATAGGTTTGTTCATACCAGATTCCTCATTTCGTGTTCAGATTACGGATTTTTAAAATTTTTTTTTATCTTGTTGCATTATATATCTGTAATAAATAAGGAATTTTTAAAATACTATATAAATTCAATTTGCAATTAATAAAATACTAATTAAGAATTTTAAGTAAAATTTTTTTTTTTTTTAAAAAAGCAATATAAATATATTAAAACATCTTTATTAATAATTTATATGTGGTGGTTATATATTCTGTTGGTAACAAATTGGTATAGAGGGATCGGGAACAGGAGGTGTGTTTTGTTGATTAATATCCTTGGGGGGTAATGGATAGCAATGCTGTAGCCAATGAAGTTCTAACTCAGGCTCGGCTATTGCTGTTACCCTCCTGACATGATCAGAGCTTTAATAGCTCAATAACACCTTATCCCTACACTGTCCTCTACAGATAACGGGGAAGATGAAAAGCATTCTTGCTTCGTCCCTTTAAGCCAGTCCTTATAAGGACACCAACGGATTGGTATAGAGAGTTGTAAGAACGACCACATTGCTTGGTTGAGAGGAAGCCATTTATTTCATTCTGGGAAATCCTCCTATAAGGATTTCCCAGAAGGAAATAAATGGCTTTCTCTCAACCAAGCAATGTGGTCGTTCTTGCACCTCTCTATACCAATATATATATCCTCAAGATCTGTACTGTCAGATGAAGAAGAACTAAAAAAAGAACTACAACATCTGAAATGGACCTTTAAAAGCAATGGCTACGCTTTTAAAGTATCAACAAACAATTATCCCACCGTCAACGTAGAGACTTTGGAGGACGACTCCAAAGGTTATATCTCCTTGCCATATATCAGCACACTATCCAAAAAACTGAGTAGAATCTTAAAGAAATTCAACATACAAACGTGCTTCTCGACTCTCTTCCAAAAATAAGATCAAGTTTCAGCAACTACAAACAATCTCACAACCTTCTACAATTTCCAGGTGTGTACAAAGTCACATGTGAGTGCGGAAAACCTTACTATGGCCAAACGGAGAAATCTATCCTCCTACGTCTCGAGGAACACCAGAGAGACATTGCTTACAAGAGAACCGCCCTTTCAGGCCATGTCCTGTTTTCAATAAACACGAACAACGAAAGCCGCCAACATGAAGTAAACTGGACAACAACTTCAAACCTACACATTTGCCACGATGAGGTAGAACACCGCATTGTCGAGTCAAAAGAAATCACCTTGGACCCTCTTCATATGAACAATAATCTCAGCTATAATTTGCCTGACTCTTTCAGCTCTACTATCAGATACTGGAGATCGCGTGGTTCCACACACGCACAAGTGTACAACAATAGAACTTTAACATGGACTATAGCTCAAGTTCATAATAACTGTAATTTACAGTCGAATATAATTATATAGACGCTCGAATATAAATATAATTGCATAGCTTTAGAGTGTCTCAATGTTTTTTCAGTGTCTTTTAATAGTTTTATATGTTCTTAACGCCTGATGAAGTCAATCCCGACGAAACATGTTGCGTTTTCAAATAAATCTCAATTTGTTATAATTCTCGGATTTTTAGTCAGTTTATATATATATATATATATATAGACGATTTTTTATTTATTTCGTACCCAAACACAAGTAGTACAGTAGTAAGTAAGTGGTACAACATGATTTACAACAAATTAGAATAAATTACAATGAGATTAGCTTAGATTTGGTAGGTGAATTATACAGGCAATGATAATTAAATATGAAAAAAAAAGGAAACTGTACATAACTTATATACAATAAACATGGTCGGATGTTTCTTCAGTATCTTGCACAATCAACAGCTCTTTCTGTGGGATATAAGGCCCTCTTTTGCACAAGGCGATGGAAGAAAGGGAAAAGAAAGAAGGTGTTCCATGGACTGAGTTGTCCCACACTCACGATTGCCTGGGCCAGTGAAGTAGCTCCATTTGATGAGGTTTTGTCTGCAGCGTCCTGTCGTCAGGAGTCTGTTTAGGCTTTTCCAAGTATTTCAGTCCAGGTGGGCATCACGTGGAAGATGTTCGGTTGTTGGAATATCAGTATTATTTTAAGGGTATAGTGCAAGCCATTGTTGAATTCTTGTCTCTGGGAGGTTTTTAGGTAGTTCAACAGTTGTCAGGAAGCTATGTCGGGATCTTAGTCTTTGGGACATTGCGGTCTGGCCAAACAGTGGGTGGCGTTTATCATTCATTTGTCGGCTTCTTTCATCAGCTGAGAATGCAGATCTTCGAATTGAAGGGGATGCAAGACCAGCCAAAAGTATACAGGTCTTTTAGTGGTGTTGGTTTCAGGCATCCTGTAATGAAGCGGAAGCTTTCATTCAATGCTGGGTCAAGTTTTTCAGCATGGCAGGATCTGGACCATACTACTGGGCAGGCATATTCAGCAGAAGAATAGCAAAGGTCCAAGGCAGAAGATCTCAGTGTGCTAGGGTCTGCACCCCTTTGGAGGAAGTGAGCTTTCTTAGTATGTTGTTTCTTGCATTCACTTTTGCCTTTGTTTTTTCTATGTGGGTTTTATATGAGAGGGTGCGATCGAGAGTCACACCGAAGTAGATTGGTTTCCAGGAATGTTCTATATTAGAGCCTTCCCAAGAAATCTGTAGCTTCCTGTTGGCTTCCTTATTGTTAAGGTGGAAAAGGCCAGTCTGGGTTTTCAAGGGGTTTGGTTTTAGTTGATTGCTGGTATAGTATGTGGTTAGACTATTTAAGGCAAGTGATAGAGTAGTTTCAATGGACTTGAAATTTTTTGACTGAGTAGCTATGGCAAGGTCATCAGCATAGATAAAATTTCTAGTTCCTGAAAAGATGGGGAGATCATTGACGTAGATGTTGAAAAGTAATGGTGATAACACACTACCCTGGGGGAGGCCATTTTTTGGTGGTGCTAGCGACTCTTCCTACCCCCAAGGTTCACGTAAAAGCGTCTGGTTTCCAAGAGTGATTGGATCAGGAGGACAAAGCGATAGTCTCTAGTTATTCTGTATATTTTATTTTTGACTGTGAAATGGTTTATGGTATCATATGCTGCAGTTAGGTCTACAAAGACTACTCCTGTGGCTAGTTATATAGACGATGGAGATATATATATCTTCACTTGACTGTTTTATAAGTTTGATGCTTCTGGTGAGGCAGTCATCCAGTAAGAAGCCGATTAGGACTGTTGTACGGCTTCAAATTATTTAACCGAATTAATATATTCAATAAGAGAAATGTTGTATATCCTTTATTATTCCCAAATGAAGTAGGCAATTTTAACGTTTTGGAATTCAGGTAATCGGGTTTCACATTCGTCGGCATATTCGTGTGATTTCTGGCCTGCGTACATAGGAGCACGAGGTTACTACAGACCAATATTATTGTCATTTTGTGGTCCTAATCTTACATTAGTATGAAATAGTCGAGTTTACTGTGTTGCAGAGTTAAAAACTTAAGTAAGCCAAACATTTACTAACCGTACAATCAACTGTCCATCATGAACGTTAATACAGTTTTCATAATGAGGAAAATAATAATTGTATGGTCTGCCAACCTGCATGTATTCATGATGGGTACGTCACTTTTTCTACAGATTAAAAAAATAAATAACCTTGTGCTCGATACGACCCACTACTCAGAGATTCTAAGATTAATGATGCATAAATTTGAACAATTCAAACAGAGACTTCAAAGCTTATGATTTAAATAAAGACAGCGGCACTATTATGATAATAGTGCCGCTGTCTATGGTATCACCACCTTGACGCGGTAAGGCGGCTTGCACACACACCAGTGACCTCAAGGGCTATGCCAGCGGTAGCTAAGCTACTGATAGGGCCTCCCCTATGTGAATAACTTTTTCGATTACTAATTATTTTTTCATGTGTTCTAAGAAACATTTGGGATCAAAATCGTGCAGTTTTATTTGTGAAAATCAGCTTTCGATTTCATTCCAGTTTTTCTTTATTTCATTATAACAAAAAAAAATAATAAAAATAATTCATAAATAAAAAGTTATTGAATGTTTAAACCTATTTATGACTTATGGGCCACACTGCACATAGCACAAATCGCTGGAGGAAATACAGATAGTTGCAAAAATAATAATAATGAGTTTTATTACTTTTGTAGAATCTCTAAAGAATGGAAAGAAGAAGCAAATCCTTAAGAGCAGTTGGTTCGGAGAACAAAAGTTTCTTAGATTTGACGGAATGATCAGGATCAAGCCAATTAAAGAAGTCCACTGGCTTGCTAAGCTCTGTAATTATGCCGCGACAGCGATTTATAGTTTGTGTGTGTTTCTTGAGGAGGAGGGGGGGGGAACAACCGTCTATACTACATGGAAGCAAAGCTATCCCAAAAGAATGTACCTCTTAGAATGGAATTGGTGATGATCCTTTTCTGTCCACTTTCTTGTTGTACTTCACTTTAGGTTTCCACAGTTGAACTCAGACAGAAATATTATTAATTTAATCATTTTTTAGTAAGTTTTGTTTACGAAATTTCCAAGCATCATTAAAATCCTGAATTCTCTACTGGTTTATATTGGTTTCTAAATAGACGAAGTCAACGTCTCAAAATTCCATTAACAGCAATTCGATACCTCACTTGTTCTCCTTAAAGTAACCAGTAATCTAGACAGTTTGTTTGGTCCAGTTACTCTTTTAATATTAAAAATACAAGTATGCAAGGCTCTTTTAGTTGTTTGCTTCCAAAGTCCATTTTCCACGTTTAAACTGATGTATGCATGTTACCTGTCCAACCACAGAAGCGAGAGCCATCGTTGGCAGACTGTCAAGAAGAGTCAATTCATGTTGAAGGGGAGAAAGAAATAAAGCGATGTACGAATCGGTCACCAATACACGAAATCACGTGCTTTATACGTAAAATTTCCCACCTGTTACACAAGCAAAATAGTTACCACTTTAAAAACTACAATGATAATAAAAGAGAAGTTAATTTTCCGACGTACAATAAGAAGCACTCATCCCACGAAACGCATTGATTACCCTATTATCGGAATGGATTCGTCTTCTTTTGATATGCTGTCGAAGGGTCTCGCATCTGTGGGCGTACAGTATTTCCTGAACATTTCGCTCGCAATACGATAGAAATTAACATTTTTTTTTTTTTTTTTTTACTGAAGAGAAAAAATCTATAGCTTATTGTTGACTGAAGAGATAAATCTCCGATCCATAATTTGCATTTCCTGACATGTAATAGACGGTGAGGTATTTGTCGCTCCTTACAAAGATAACTTTCCTGCTCCCCTTCTCTGCGAATTTAATAGAAAATTTTGTAGATGTTTTTTTCGTACGTTTCTGATTATTAATACATTTTTGAGTTTGTAATGTTCTAGAGGCATAGCTACTGTGCTCGAGGTCAGAACTTATGAGAGTCCCACGAATTTCGGATAGGGACTAATAAGAATTTTCAAGTCTCATAGGAAGCTTGTTGATCACAAGAGAAATAATAGTTGCACCAACATCCAGAGGGATGCCAATCCACAGTCTGCAAAGTGGCAATGATATCTAGTCATCCAAGCTCTGAGAAAAATACACAAGAATATTAGAGACAGTAATACTTTTAATCAGTTAATTTCGGTCAGAATCCTGATTCCGGACTGGCAACTAATTAGTTCTTTTGTCTTCACAAACATAAATTGATAGAACTCACACTTTCAGATAGTTATATGTTACTACGGTTAGGAACCACGAAATAGTAAAAGTTGAATGATGTATCCTCTCCCCTGATGACTATAAAATCATTGATAGCCTTGCACCAGCTATCAGTGATTGATAAGGGCGGCGATTGACTATTCTCGATCTAAAGAAAAGAGACTTGCCTACTCCCAATAAAAGATGTTAGAGCAGTGGTCGCCAAAGTGGTCGATAGAAAAATATAAGACATCATTTTACGGGTAATATTTAATTCGGTTAACTTGGATTACCTCCATCCTGAATGACAACGCAATTAAGAGTGAATCGTGGGAACAGTGACATGAATAGGACCTGTAAGATGGAGCAAGGGCATGAAAACAGTTACGAAGGCCCATCATGTAGGCCAAAATGACGTATTTACCAATAAACGGATGTCGGTGGTTCCCACCTGGCGGCGCAGCGGGAGCGAGATGGCAACACGTGCATGGTTACTTATTTACTTATACTTACAAGTATTCGATCCCAGTCTCATTTTTGCGCATCGACATACAAGTGAGCGTTAATGTTCTAAAATTCATCAACATACATATTATAATTCAATCGTTATTCATTCACGAACTGAACTTCTCTATGTTGAAGAGTTGAGCATGGCTGGTAGTTTTGTACATCCTATATATACCTATAGGAAGATTGTATTATTGTTATTTTGTTATCTAAATTAAATTTTATATTTTATATATTAGTTATCCCTCCTATCAAATATGTAATGTTAGGAAGGACGTCAAAAACGTATCCCTTTGACGTTAAGTCTATACAATAATAGATACTATATTATACATACAAGAAACACTGTAATTATAAAATAAACAATCTAAAAACTCACATAAGCGTCTTTTTTTGCTTGTCTCCTATTATAATTAAGTAATAGTAAAATAGAGGGGGTCGATAAAAAAATAAACTCTTGAAGGGGTCGACGGTCAAAGAAGTTTGGCGACCCCTGTGTTAGAGAATTTATTTACTTCTACTGTATATCTTAAAATAATTCATTCAAAAAAAAAAAAAATTTAAGCGTCTAAAACCTTTTCAATGCATTTTGTGACTTAACACGAAACAATAATATACTATAATGCGATAAACAGGGAGAGGCCACTCTCCCTGAGCACAACTGTATGGAGAATAATTAGCTGTCTTATTTAGTGGTATGATATGCAGACCACCAACGTTTCTATTTCGCGGGAGGAAGAACCTTATCATCCCCCAATAGCATTAACTTACTCGCTTTCAGGTAGAAAGATGAACCCTTATAACTGTTCTTAGCTACTCAGACGGGATTTGACTCAAATCTTTCCTGTCTGATAAATGAACAATAACACGTATCTGATGGCAAAAGTCGTACCTCTTTCTTCTGTGTATGAATACAATATTTTTAAACATTTTTTAAAATTATATATTTATTTGTTAATCATCCAGAATTGGGCCTTTCATTTTAACACTGCTTCAAGGATGGTTGATATCTAGTTAATAACGAATCTTTCTTACACTAAATTATTTGTCCAAATTGGACAGTTGGTTCCTCTTGAATGAACCGAAGTTGATGTGTAATAGCCTGTTTATAATAAAACGCTTTCTCCTTTGCTACGTATTACTACGTTTCTGTTAGCAGCACAGAGCAACGTGTTACTATGGCAACATTTCCGGTAGTTTTCGTCAGCTTTAATTCTTGTTAGTTTGTAAATTTATGCTGTTACAAGCATTATTCGAGTTGATCTATATTTCCATATTCAATAATTAACTCAATTTGTTTATTCTACATTCATTTTTGACTGTTAACGAGCTTTCATAATCATGTCACGACCTTTCCCATCATAAGAAGCCTTTCAAAGTGTCTAAAACCAATGTCATAATATAATAAATAACACCTTTTGAAGCGTGTACTTCATTCACGAAATACAGTATATGTTTATTATTTTGTCTCAGCATGCGTTAATTGAGATGCGCAGATTTCCTTGCACTCGCGGCTCTATTTTGTGCCATTGGCGATCTGTAATTGCTTCGACACTTACTAATCAGTCACTTTGCGTTTGTGACCAATTAAATTTCGTGACGCAGCACATGATTGGCCAGAGATCGAGTGTTATCAGCGTTGATTATTTAGTACAGACTTGTTTACTACGTTCCTTGTTAAAATCATTTTGGCATGATGATCAAGACAATATCGGAACCATCCTACAAGATGGGATAAAATAAAGGATTTATTTTCGATGGATAATGTGATGTAGCAGTGGAAAGCGAAAAAGTAGTTCTAAAAAGCAGTTCCATCTTTATTGTCCGATTGCCTAGTAACGAAGTCCCTGAAGGCGGATAAAATCGGAATCATTTTAAATTGGCTCGACTCTCTTGAGCATTTTGTTCACTTTGAAGCGCTAAATGCCATGTTTACTGCGCTTTCACGTGGGTGCAGAAGATTAGACAAGGACTGTGGATATAAAGGGAGGATATCTCTTTGCAAGGGTTTTAGAATCTATGAAATAACGAGGAAATATCAAATATTTTAAAGGTTACACAGAATTGCTACCGCAAAAATCTTTGTTACACCATGTTACGCTTCGGGAAAGAAAGAAAAAAAAAAAACTATTACAACCAAACAAAATATACATTTGGAGTTATTGGGTCTATGCTTTGATTTAATTCACTACTAATAAAATTTTTTTGAACTACCTACGACGTAAGAAATATTCACAAGAGTTTTTCCACTAAAGATTTTTTTTTTTTTTTAGGAAAACTTTGTTTTCCAGCTATAGAAGAGACACGTGGATTCACGGACACAATAGACTGGAAATAGGATTAATTATATTTACTAAATCAGATTTGTATGAAGCTAAATTGCTTTATAACAACAATATTGGGGTTATACATAAAAGGTGGAAGATTAGGGTTAGGACATTGAACTAAAATCATAAAATCATTTTAGACATTCAAATAATTTGATTAAAGACCACTGCTTCAATTTAATTTAAATCATGGTTACAACCTAATCACTAAAATTACACCCAATCATGATTTACGTTTCTGTTTCAATCGCCTTACTTAAAAGCATATTTGCAGTAAAAAAATACTGAAATTTGCCATTCTTGTCAGTAGCTTATGTGAAATGTACTCGAACGCACGAAGCATGACGTCACTGAATACTCATGTGATGTCGTGACGACAATACAGTATTGAAAATATTTTCTCACAAAATATTAATTTAGATTCTCTTCTCTCTGAAAAATTTTTCCATAGCTTGACTCATTATATTTCATATATTCTAAAATCTTATATAATTCTCTTAGAAATAAACTTATATAAAACTTAAAATGGATATTTATTGTTTTTAAATTCTAAAATTACAGAATACGCCTTAACGTATTTTAAATCATTTTCTTATAATTAAAGCAATGATAGAAAGTTGAAAGTTCCATAAACCCCGCACACTTCCAGCAAAGTGTGCAGACTGCGGAGGACCACACCCTGCAAACTATAGGGGCTGTATAGCATTTCCCCAAAACCAAAAGATACAACTCAAAACCAGTAAACCTCTTCAAGAACACACGTCCTCCCTTCAAACCATAGTCTCCACAACGGATGGAAGATCGTATGCTGAAGTTACAAGATCAACCTTCCAAAACCAAATCAGTCACAGCAAATCAACAAACCTATCCTACAGAACATAACAAGCCACTTAGGTGAAATGCTTGCTGAACTCCGACAAACCAACCCAACTCAAGAAGCCAAGGATATCATCTTAAGGCACACACAATCACTCCTTATGGAAATTCTTAATGGATAAGTCTAAAATAAAACCGAAATCGTTACAAATTGTTTCATGGAACGCAAATGGTTTATCTATCAAATTACAGGAGCTGCAGGAGTTTGCAGCAGAAACCCAAGCAGACATCATCCTCATAAATGAAACACATCTTCTTCCAAGTGACAAAATCAGAATCAACGGTTATAGCACTTACCGTACAGACAGATGCTTTGCTAGAGGTGGAGGCACTGCCATCTTTGTGAAAAGAAACATAAAACATAATTCAATAGCCGAACCCCAAACAGGACGCATGGAAACTACAGGAATAGAAATACATATGGAAAACACAAGCAGCATTACGATATATGCAACCTACAACCCCCTAAATTAAAAAACTCCTTGAATCTGACTTAGATGTGATACTAAATACAGGCAGAGCAGTGATTATATCCGGAGATTTTAATGCCAAACATTCAGTCTGGAACTTCAGAAACTCAAATATTAACGGAAGAATACTAAACTCTTACACTACTTCAAGGAATATAACAGTAATAGTACCCACTGAACCCACACATTACGGAGCAACCGGACGTCCTGATGTACTAGATATAGCTATATTAAAAAACATAGCGCACAGCTATCAGATACAAGAAATCAACGACTAATGATGGTCATATGGTGCCTAGTTGTAATATGATGGTCATAACCCCATCATATTACAACTAGGCACCATACTAGATTTCACGGAAAACACCACCACATTTATAAATTGGAAACAACTTCCCTCAACCTTCCAGGAAAACCTTGGTCCAATACCGCATATAATATCTGCGGAAGATGTAGAAAAAGCAGTGAAAACTCTTGAAAAACAACTGACAGCTATAACACAGGTAACAAATATAACCAAATATGCACCATCAAATAAACTCCCAGAGGATATAAAACGTCTTATCCAAGAGAAAAACAGAATAAGAAGACAATATCAGAGAACAATGGATCCAGCGGATAAACAAGCAGTGAATAGAGCAACAAACCAGGTTCGATATGCCCTAAAGGACCACCGTAACCAACTCTGGAATAACAAAATTCTCCAATTAAACACAGAGGATCAATCAATCAATGGAAAATGATGAAATCACTCCGTTCAAAGCGTTTTACATTTCCTCCAATCCAAGGTGAATCTAATGTTGTCTACAACGACGAGGAAAAAAGCTGAAGCATTTGCTGACAGTTTAGAAAAACAATGCAGCCCCAATTATATCAATACCGATATAAATTTCATAAGTTAAATTCACACCCAAGTGCGTAAAATAACTCAAAATGCCTCACTCTAATCCAATAACAAATCCGTGTCACCAACAGAAATATATGAGATTTTAAGAAAACTAAATAACAAAAAGGCTCCGGGTCCAGATGGAATAATAAACAAGGTACTGAAGTTACTTCCCCGCAAAGGGGTTATGCATCTGGTAGCCATCATTAATGCCATCCTCCGGCTAAATTATTTCCTAGAGCGATGGAAAATTGCCGACGTTTTCCTAATTCCCAAACCTGGAAAAAAATACACAGTTGCCTGAAAATTACAGACCAATCAGCCTTTTTTCATGCATAGGTAAAATAGCCGAACGTGCTATTCTCACACGGGTTCAAGAGGCAACAGATATCAACCATGTCATTCAAGATGAACAATTCGGCTTTAGGAAATATCACTCCACAACGCTACAAATTTATAGAGTTATCGAACATACAACCCAAGGGTATGAATGGCACCAACACTCTGGCGCAGTTTTCCTGGACATCACTCAGGCATTTGATAGAATGTGGCATCACGGACTAATTTTTAAACTTCACGAAGTTGGTACTCCACACCACTAGTTCTACTTATCAAGTCATATCTAAATAACAGAAAATTTAAAATAAAACTCAACGGTATCAGATCCACAGATAGGAGAATCACGGCCGGAGTCCCTCAAGGCTCTCTGCTATCTACCCTACTTTTTCAAGGCTCTCTGCTATCACCGCCTCTATATGCCGATGACACAATCATTATAGCCATATCCCTCCGTCCACACCTGGCCACAATCAAGCTGCAGAGAGCAGTCAGTGAATTGGAGGATTGGTACACCAAGTGGCGTATCGCAATTAATCCAAACAAAAGCTCTGCAGTACTTTTCACCAGACGTAAAGCAGAACCGAATACAAGCATACAAATGTTTGGTAAAACCATCCCTTGGCGCAATTCTACCAAATATCTGGGAGTTCATCTTGATAGACGTCTAAATTTCAAGTCATATATGGATAGTGTCGCCACTAAGGCAAGTCAGACCATAGCACAGCTATATCCACTTTTGAATAGGAACAGCTTCCTAAGCATAAGCAACAAAGTCCTCCTTTTCAAATCGGTAATCAGACCGCAACTAACTTACGCCTCTCCAACCTGGGGGTCACACGACTAAACGCAACATCAACAGACTTCAGATAATACAGAATAAATGCCTAAGAATGGCATTTAATGCCCCATTGTTCGTCAGAAACATCCAGTTACATCAAGAAGCCAATCTTCCAGATATTAAGACCTACATGACCAGCATTGGGAAGAAATTCTTCACAATCACGGATAATCACCCAAATCAGTTAGTTCGACAGGCAGCGGACTACAAGCCCTCAGATCGTTTCAAACATAAAAAACCGAAATCCTCCATCGCAAGAGAAAGCTGATACAGCCTCAATGCTCACAATGAGCGGGTAAATTACCCACAATAATCTCATCACCCACAATCTAAAATCCAGATGAAGGGATAAAGAGTCAAGGACTCAGTCCATCAACCAATTTAGTTCCAAGTTGTAAGTTTCATAACATGTGTAAGTAATGAAATGAAGCATTTTCACTAGAAAAATGCTAAATACTATTTGTCTCTGAACATTTCAAAGGTTAACTGAAACATAAACATTGGAAGAAAATTCCTTAGCTCACCTACGGTACAAAATGTACTATAGGTTTGCAAATAACCTTTCGTGGAAGGAGCAACATAAAAAAATCTTCCAAATACCAAAACATACATCAACAAAGCTAGGTTACAATGCTGCTTAGCACAAAAAAATGTGATTATTTTGATCTCTATCATCTACGAGCAGAGACTCTGACTATGCAGTTTATGCATTTAGAAAATCTCAAAAAAAAAAAAAAAAAAAAAAAAAAGAGTTGAGTTGATAAAGCAATTCACTTGCATCTTTTAAAGTTGATTGTTCTCAACTTGACCGAAGTACTTTACCAGACTTGATCTCTCGAGGACATTTCTTAGAAAAGATAGCACTTAATACCACATCTTCTTCTATCGAACACCGAATAGTCAAGTAAAAACAAGTGCGCTAAGGGAATAGAGATGAAATGGATTTAAAGTGGTGTCAGCACTTGCATGTATGAAGAGACCGGAACCACGTCAATATTTGTTCCGTCTTTTAAAAGCGGGGTAACACGAGAAGGTAGTAGAGCGTTCCTCTTTGCCGCAAGGAATGCTGGGAAGAAAATTCGAGACAACTAAGTTGATTATGCTATTAAGTTGCCTTGTGAATTGTTTTGAAGTCAAGGCTAATTAAAAGCTGCTGAACACACACACACATACACGATAGGAGCAGAAATCTCTGTGCTTGAAGCATTCTCCTTCCGGTATTGTCCTGCCCTCTAGAGGATAACTTAAATCTGTTTTGATGATGACCTAACTTTGCAAATCTTCGCCGGATGGATACAATACTGCTAATTTAAACAATTCTCTAATCGAATGTTTTCTCCCACTAGACATCAAACACATTTTAAATCATTCCTTATTAATATATACACACTTAAAAGCTAAATTATAAATTTCTTGTAAAAAGATTTTTCAAATATAATTCGCAATGATTACTAATTAGTGTATCGGCTAATGCTGATTAAATCAGCTAGTATTTAATCAACAACCTCTTAAGTAGTTACGATTTCGAAGAATTAGAAAGGAAAACAAAATCTAAGACTAACTACCCAAGCTAAAGTAAATAGTAAAATGAAAATTATCATTTATAAAATTATTTTAATACAGACTTAATAAATGTTGGAACAAATGCCTTTTCAAATGTAAATTCCAGAGCTTAAAACACACAGCAACTTTTGTCTGGAGAGCATTGAGTGAACTCAACACCAGTAAAATTCTTTCTGTTGAGAAAATAGTTCGTTTCAACTACCATCAAACCCCGCTGATATTTTTGTCTTTTAAATTTATTTCCTTCACATTGACCTACATTTCAAAAACAAGTTTATGTACATTTCGATAATTTTACGAAGCTTTCTTGTTTTTTAAAAGCAGATATCTATGTAATGCATTAGCAATAGAGGGCGCTATTCACCATTGTTGTACATTACACACATACTTAGTACCTTCTGTATCCAATAGTCTTCTAGAAATGCTTTTACCGTTTTCGAAATAAAAGCTTTTTTTTCCCCAATTTATGCATTCAGCTTAGTCGTTCTATTCGCGTTCTTGTAACAAAGCAAACCAATTCTCCATTTTTATGCTTTTTTCCGCAAAAGTAAATCTTCATCAAGTGTAGCAAGCATGCCAGAAACGAAATTAGCTGGAATGCTATCAGGAATTTTATCAGTATAAGTTTTAAATTTATTTGACAAATTTTAAGTGCAAAAGAAAATCAGACAGAAATAACTTTGCATACATATTCTCATGATATCCCCTAAAGGATGACATCTCTTTTTATAACTTCAAATTTCGAACATTCCGTAAGGATGTATTTTCGTGAATATTTTGTTTTTGATTAAAAAAAAAATATTGCAGTTTAGGCATAAATTAAATATAATAACGATCTCCTTGATAGTAACTTCAAGGAGAATTGATAGAGGGCGCCCTACTTATTGTTTCTGGAAATACAGTAAAGCCATTCCTCTGCATATCATAAGTAGGTTGCACACTGATTTTTTTTTTTTTTCCTCCTTTCGCGTACCGCATGTCTGCTCACTAATTACATACGCTAAGTATTAGACATTGCTAACAGCTGAACTAAATAGCAAAACATTAATTTCACAGTGGTCATAGTATCTGTTCAAACGAGCATTATATTTGACCTGCAGTTATTCGTTTGTGTTACTGGCGTTCTCTAGAATAAGTGACACCAAAGCAGCGAACTACTATTTGATTTTCAATTTATATACAGAAAGGCACTTTAAGTGCATTCCTGTTATACGTAAAATCCACTTTATCAGAAGTACCACGTGTTGGTTCTAGGCCGCATTAAGCGGATAGGCAGCTATCGAAGAAGAGTATTCACTTCCGAAAATAGACAAACACCATGACTTAATTAATTAATTTTGAGCACCGCTATAGGATAGACAGTACCAGACATGTCTTTAGAAGTATCATGAAAAGTGCCTCGTCCAACCCAGAAGAAGAAAAAAAATGCTAAATAAAACTGTCTTCATGCAAATGATTGTCTACTGTGTATCATGTAAGGTACAACCAGTGGAGCACCCAGAGGGAGGGTCAAGGGGACCGCCCCCCCCCAAAAAAAAGAAAAAGGAAAAAAAAAACACTAGAAAAGTTTCCAAAGCTCTTTTCCTAATAAAAATATTTTTTTAAATATTTTTATGTTGTGTTGTGTCTTCTATTTCTATACTACTTATGAATTAGCGATCATTGCAAATGCTAAGTGATAAGTCGTATGCGATGCGTAGTGTGTGTATTCTCAACTCGTCCCCCCTCCCAAGATTAAATTGGGTACAACTAGAAAATATCCTTCGATTCATCCAGTGGTATTCTTGCATCATGTGAGAGGTCTACGGACGTTTAGAAGAATCGATCTTTCCAACTGTCGGATCTATTACAAACGTGGTACAGCACATTTGGTAACACTTCAGGTTGTTGATGTTGAAGTGTAAGTTTTTGCAACACACAAGAACTTCTGATAATGTTAGACCAACGTCTGAAACCACAAGCCTACTTGGGCATTGTTTCTAACCAAGTGAATCCCTTAATAGTCAATTTATCCATCTGGCAATGTGGGTACTTGCTGGAAACAAGATCATACTTGCCATGACATGTCGCAACAAGCAAATCGTTTGAGATGGTCTTGGAACTTATTTAGAATTAGCTCAAGCAGGTAAAACTATTGGGGATTGATAAAAAGAATATGTTCTGTTGTGCGCGACGAAAGGAGGAAGATTTTTTTTTCTAGGAGGAAACAGTCCACCTCCGTCTGAACCCGGTAACTCTCCCTCAGTTGATCAGTCGTTATAAATTATTTTTGCGTTCTAGATGGAATTCGAACCAGACTCTTTCCACCAAAATCTTTCCTCTTTGGTGGAAAGATTCGAAGAATGTAATTAAATCAGAAAAAAATTGTAATTTCTTCGAAGATTTTTAAGTGGTAATTTTATCTTTTCAGAACGGTATTATTTCATGTTATCGTAGGAATCTAATCGGTCATTGAAGCGCCGTTCTGTTTTTAAAGCGAGATGATTTTATTCGGTAATAGCACCTTCACTTAGCATCGGAACTGACAATTAATTTCGCTCACTTCAAAAGAGTTTGAAGGACATGAATTTCAATAATTTTCTGCAGGTTAATGTAATTATTAAAGAGTTTACAAAAGGGGGAAAACTCGTTTAATCTCCTCGGGCATTTGTTTAGAGTCATCCAATCTGCAAACAGCTTTGTTTCTTAGTGGAAATAATGAATATAAATGCATATTTGATAGTATTTAATTTACAATTTAATTACGAAAAAATTATAGTATTTACATTTATTTTGACTAAACAAAACAACCAAACGTATTCATTTTATCTCTGCAAATGTTTCAGGTTCGTTTGAAACGAATTTGCAATGGACTTTTGTTCTAAGCAATTTTTAGTATGCGTATCAAGGATTTAGGCCTAGCATGGCCTGTTCCGGCCTTAGAAGTCATCGTTGAATCGTTTAAGAGGACGTCCTGGTTTTCTTTTTCCTAATGGCTTGTACTTTAAGGATTGTTTTGGTAATCTTTCTGTTTTCATTCTTTGAACGTGTTCCATCCATTTATGTTTATATTTTTTATTTTTTTCTATTAGTGGTTCTTGGTTTAATTCTTTCATAATTTCTTCGTTTCTTTTGTGATCAAATAGGGTATACTTTGCAGTTTTTCTCATAAACTTCATTTCTGCTGTTGTTAATCTTTGTTTGTCTTTTTGTTTTATTATCCAGATTTCGCTTCCATACATTAAGACCGGTAGAGCTAATGTATTGCATACATTTAGTCTGGTTTGTTTTTGAACTAGGTTTGGTTTAAATATAGAGTTAATTACACCTGTTATTTTTAAATATTTTGCAATTTTTACGTTTATATCTTTTTCATATGTGATCATACATTCTACGTAGTTAAATGAATTCACCTGTTCCAAGATCTTGTTATCTATCACTATCTTAGTTCTTGTGCATTCATATTACGATAATTTCATATCTCTTCCTATAGCCATAAAACAACTACTAAATGTTTTAGTGGAACCAAACACCATGTATACTACTTTTGCGTAATTATAAATGTAATTTTAATTTATTTTTTTCTAGAAAAAGAATGCGTTTTATATATTTTAGTTATAAATAATGTCAACATTTTATCAATTTTTAAACTTCCTAAAATTCTAAATATACACCTTTATAAATAATCAATATAAGTATTATAAAAAATTGAGTGTATCTTATGTTAAAGATGGTTGGAGATGCGGTGATTAATACCCTTGGAGGGTAATGGATGGCAATGCTGTAGCCAATGAAGTTTTAACTGAGGCTCGGCTATTGCTGTTACCCTCCTGCCATGATCAGAGCTTTAATAGTTCAATAACACCTTATCTCTACACTGTCCTCTGCAGATAACGGGGAAGATGGAAAGCATTCTTGCTTCGCCCCTTTAAGCCAGTCCTGATAAGGACTATGTTAAAGATGTAAATATATTTTATTATAATTCACTGCCATTTTGAACTTTCGATATATTAAATCTGTTATAAATTTTCAAAATTTAGTATATGAACAGAGAGGAAAATGTTAGAATAATCGCATGAATAAACAAACATATATATTAAATAATCTTACTTGTAATTAAGGGGATACAAATCCCTTGTTGTTCAACTGTCAGTAAGCAAAACTCTAAGATCGAGAACTTTGCTTACTGGCATGGTGTGATGGTTTAAAAAAAGATCGGTAATAAGATGCAAGCCAACTCACCTTGCGAACAGTCGTAAGCATTCATATACTCCGAGGTCATGAACTGGGTCACTAATGCCGTCTTCCCCGCTCCGACTCCACCTAACATAGCGACACGGCAAGAAACAGCACGACCCGGTCCAGAAGAGTACGAAGTGTTGTTGGATGCGCAAGAGGTTCCGTTGCCACCCGTGTGGCTAGAAACGGTGGACGCCACACTGGTGTTGCTTCGGGATCGTTGACGGAAGAGGTCACCGCGGTTCAACACGTTTCCTTTGGACGTAATGCTGAAGTTACGGAGCAGATAGCAATCGTCGTCCGTCTCCAAGTCGGGAATCATCGGCGGGCTCGGACTCAGGTTGCGTTCTTGCAACCTCGCGTGCAGTCGTTTACGGGCCAACAAGAAACTGTTATTGTCCGAAGGCATGGTGGTCACTCTTGGGCGGAAGCCATCCTCCGATTGAAGTTGTTGGGCGGTCGGACGTCGCATGGTCCTGAAAGACAGCGATCGGTTGTGGTGTGGATTTACTGCACGAGGACGACGCAGTAAGGGACTGTAATCCGCGATGTTTCCGGAGTCTGCAAATCGTTTGATCATCCCTTCGACAGTGGCTCGCTGACCTGTTGCCGTGCTCTTGAGGGAATCGGCACGACCGACATTCGGATTAGCGGGTTCCGAATCAGTGAGATCCGGAGCACTGTGGGGTAGATGACCCTGGGATCGAAGTCCGCAAAAGTCTGTGGGTAATAGAGTACTCGCGTTGTGCATGTCGGAAGTGGGTTCAGAGGTCCTGTTTGAAAGTTAAACGACGACTGATGACGAATCTTGGAACAGATCTAATACGGAAGTAAGCGATCGGTGTAACGGAGGATTCCGCCACTCAGATGACTGCATATTCAAGACTCGACTTCTTACTACCACTCAGAAGATCCCGACCGAGAATTATTCACTTGGCGACACCTGCGCGCGCTCTCTCTCTCTCTCTCTAATCTCCGAGTCGCTCCTCACCAATGATGTCACGGTCGTTTACTCGAACTGAAGAGAAGTGCAGCGAACGCTGCTGCTTACCTCATCCAAACACACCTCCGAGCAGACATAGAGCGGACGATACTTGAGGGAAAACACATTTTCATCTGGGAAACCTCGCAATGAGTGGAACGGTCCACTATGCAAGTAAGGGAGGGGATGTTGCTGTGAGGTCAGCGCAGGTGGAAAGGATGGAGAGAAAAAAATCAGCTGACTCCTTGATGGGCACTGATTACATTTTGTTCTTTCTGAATTAATTACAGCTTTCAGTGAAGTGTTAAGAGATTCGTTTAACTGAAAGGTAGTTTTAATTTCTGGAGAAATGAACCAGATGCGCATTGCTAGGTGCGCAGTAGACATTTTTTTGAAAGACTGTAGTTTCTAGAGGAAGTAAATTGTTCTTTTATTAGAACAGATTTTATTGTTGCGTGTGTAGGAACCAAATAGCCGTTAGAGAAAGTAATAACAAAACTGTCATAAAAGTACAAGAATATACAACATTCGCAAGTATACATGGGTGGTTTTATCGGTAAAAGATCACTTTATTGGGGGATGCTGTTAGCGATTTATATCTGAAGAAAAGTTGAGAACAGTCTGAACAGTGCCTGGAAAAGCACTTAAAGGCAAAACTTCACCAATTACTGAGTGTTTGGCGATTTATTTGTAAGATTAGGAATAGTTTGAGCATTCCTAAGAATATTAAATATTTTTAGTAAATCTAATTTATTTATTTATAATAAATATTTATCGTTATTGATCCGTCTGATCTTTCATTTCTTTGACTGCATGATAATTTTCAGCCGAATTTAACATATCGTGTAAAATCTTTGAGGAAAACTTAAGTATAGCAGTCTCTCTCAAGTTTTGTCGAGTAATCTCAAGTTTTTTATGAAACTTATTTATTGGTCCGATTTAGGAAGAATCCCTCAGAACAGACAACTCCAACGTTAGGCTCTGCGGCAGCAAGTTGGTTGGGATAACGCGCGTGAAGTCACATCATGTAAAAGCCCCCTCCAAATATAATTGGGAAGAGCACAAGAAGAACATTGCGGCATAATTGTGAATACCAATACGAAACGCCCCTTAAATATAAGATTTACACTGTTATAGTAAGCAGCTTTCACTTTAATTTCACTTCAATTTAAATCGAAGTAATAATTTTTGGAACATATTAAACTCTAATAGATCAATTTGTATTATGCTTACTTTTAAAAGCTAACATGTGACTTTAGATCGTAATATATATACTCTCACTGTTTAAATCAGTCGTGTGATTTGTATGCAAGCGCGTATTTTAAAGTACATTTAAAAAGTTTAAATTAAAAAAAAAATTGAGATTTTGCCGTAGCTTTAAGATACACTTTCATTCCTTCTTGCATTTACTGACTATAATCTACCATTTGCAATAATTATATCAATACCGTCTGCGTTAACGAAGCCACCAATAAAAGAAGCGGACTAGCTTTAAGTATCATTTCTATTGGTCAGCTGACAAGAAGGAATGTAGTGGATACTAGCAGAGCTTTCTGTTAATGCCCAAGCAAAGGGACCGAGTAGTTTTTAGAATAATGTGTATGTTAAATTATAAATTCCACTCGTATCTATTTCGCTTTACAGTATTAACTATAAAACACAGCCGTACATAACATAATGAGCACATAAGCAAGCTTCCTGCATCGTGATTCATTGTAATTATCTAAAAAAGCCGGAAGCAGCTACGAGTTGTTAGAGCATGCGCAGATTACAAGTAGATAAACTAATATTAACACAATAGAAGTTTCTATCTTAAGTTTACAGAACACTTTGTATAGACTTACTTAAGAATAAATTTATGTATTTTTTAATTATTTAAATGAAATAACATAAACCAAACAAAATGAAAACCCTTATGTAATGTAAACTGGCATGTTTTAGAATTAATCCATCCTTTCGTATTATTGATTTTTGTTTATTTATTTTTTTATTTTATTATATTTGCACATATTGACATCGTAAATATTCCTTTCCTCTCAGTGTTTATAATTTACTTCGAGCACAGCCTTATTTATAAGTTCCCAATCCCGTTATTTGTGTTGTTCCTATTATAATATCGTGAGGCACAAATTCCTGAAGGAAATAAATTATGAGATAATGCATGAAAAGATGAAGGCTTAGATTAAACAAAGCTATAAAATGCGAATAATATATGCAGAAGTTGATTACCGAAATCTTTAATTGGAAAAAGGAAAGTCAAGGCTTCGACCTTGACATCTCAATCTCGCACCCTACCATTCTCACCCACGTTATAGCGAGTATTAAAGTGAAAAACATAACTGGGAAATGAAAATGGGCTCGTTTCAAGAAAATGAGCTAAAATAACGTACTATTGGCGAAGTGGAATTTAATAAAGAGTGGGAGAGAGGAGATATTTATAACGAAATAACTGATGTTATTCATATAAGGATCATTCACATTTTCAATGAGTTTTTGGCGACTGGAGTCTAGAAAAAATAAATGTGAAGCTTTCCCACCCTTCGAAATCAACTTCTATTTATTTAATCTGCAGAAATGATAGCTTCTATTACTGAAGTATAGCAGTATTGTATAAAATGTTCTCAAATTACTAATATTGAGATCTCTAAAAAATAAATACACTGACTCCTTTGAAATTATTCATGGGTTTCAATGTAAAAGGTCTTGCATTCAATAGGCGATTGATACTTACCTGGTACTGAAAAAGATTGAACAGCGTTTTTATTTACATTTTTATTACCATATTCTAACTTCACCTAGTCTCTCAACCTATGGCGTGTGGATCCTATTTGGCGCATACGTTGGCCGTGAAATTCATTTGCGATCTAAATGTTCAATAATTCTGGAAATACGCCATTGGTTTCATTTCAAGAAAGGTTTGCATATTTAATTTTTTTAATTATAATTTTTTTAAAAATTATATCCGCCAGGCTTAGAGTAGTTAGTATAGGATTGCAAGAGAGAGACAGATAGATAGCATGAGAGATGGAGAAAATACCTCAGCTCTTTTATATCATCATATAGCCAAAGGCTATCAGTTTTACTTTTTCACCAATCTCATATAGATGAACAACCAAAAGACCAAGTGAAACCAAAGGCAAAGATGATTGATACCCAAGTGGTTAGCCCCAACTGGGTTAACTGCCTTGAGTTGGGATTGTTCTCCAGTCATCCCTGCTATTGACTATAAGACCATATTATATTAAGAGTATGGAGCTATTTAAAAAAACCTCTCATAGCAAAGAATAGACGGAATTTTATCCCCCCCCCTGGTGAATATTACATAATGTGGGTGGTCTACACCATCTAGTCATAAATTTGATATCTCCTAGAATGTTTCTTTCTAAATACAAAAATCGTCTGACTGAACAATAAAATTTCCACAATAGAATATTATAAAGCATTTGGATGTCATATTGCTGGTTTTCAAATCCAGGTTTCTTTCTGACCTTCCAATAAATGGTATTTTAATTCATGAATTATAAAAATTAAAATTCTCTTCGATTTGCTGACGGGTGGTGGGTACTGCAAAAATAACCTCTTCTGTAGTAATGGAATGCCCAACACATTACACAATCTGTTCCAAATACGCAGGGCAAGAGGGCAGCTGTAGAATGCATGTTCTACTGTTTCCAATCGGTAATAGGTATCACAGACTGGATCTCCTGTGTTAAAATACCTCTATTTGATGGTATTGACTGGAAAGCAGCCATATGCAATTCTCCAAGCAAGATCTTTCGTATTGAGATACCCTTGGAACTTAAAGTTATGAAAGAAAATACCGCTTCTACAACCTAATTGAGATTTCATCAACGGGCCAAACCCAGAAGTAATAATATCAAGTCCTTATAAGGATTGGCGTAAAGGGGCGAAGCAAGAATGCTTTTCATCTTTCCCGTTATCTGTAGAGGACACTGTAGGGATAAGGTGTTATTGAGCTCTTAAAGCTCTGATCATGACAGGAGGGTAACAGCAGTAGCCGAGCCTCAGTTAGAACTTCATTGGCTACAGCATTGCCATCTTTAAAGGTAAAGCCGTCTCTAAAAATTCGGACGATCCTCAGGCCACTCAATCGTGGGCGAAAGACCGTCCATCTCAGCGTTGGCTCCACTCAGTGATGGCCTTCCACCCACACGCCACCACCGAGCAGAACCGCTCATAATCCGAAGAAAAGCATTCACCGACAAAGCCCCTCAGCGGGCCGTACCGGAGAACACTTTTCCCGGAGACTCAAATTGCTTCCTTAAGGCAAAAACCGTAAGAGAGCGAACTCAAACTCTCGAATCTCTGCGCCCCAGGGGGTAACAGCAACAGCCGAGCCTCAGTTAAACTTCATTGGTACAGCATTGCCTTCCATTACCCTCCAAGAGTATTATTAATCACCGCCTAATAATAATAATATAATAATATCAAGGTTGAAATAATGCAGAAGTCGTATTTCTATATATAGAGTATAATATTGGCTACAGCCGAAATGTCTCATATCATATTAATGAAATATAATATAATAATAAAATAATAATATCAAGTCCTTATAAGGACTGGCTTAAAGGGGCGAAGCAAGAATGCTTTTCATATTCCCCATTATCTGTAGCGGACAGTGTAGGGATAAGGTTATTGAGCTATTATTAAAGCTCTGATCATGGCAGGAAGGTAACAGCAATAGCCGAGCCTCAGTTAAAACTTCATTAGCTACAGCATTGCTATCCATTACCCTCCAAGGGTATTGGATTGAATGAATCAATCACCGCATCTCACGGTCGATTGATTCTCTAATAATATCAAGTTCTTAAGTTCTTAAAAGAACTGGGTGATGGACTGAGTCCTTGACTCTTTATCCCGTCATCTGAATGAAGACAATCTGTATGGATGGAGTGTTATTGAGCTAAAAAGCTCTAGTCATGGCTGGGTAACAGCAATAGCCGAGCCTCAGTTAAAACTTCATTGGCTACAGCATTGCCATTGTATTACCCTGGAAGTCCTAAAAAGGACTTCCAAGACTATCCTCCATACCCTAATAATAATATCAAGGTTGAAATAATGCAGAAGTCGTATTTCTGTATACAAGTAGTCGAAAGGTGTCATATCTTATTATTAAAATACTCTAGTTAAGAGTTAGATGTTGAAGGTCTTTTCACTTAATTATATTATAAATTAAAGATGCCAAGAAATTATATTCTTGATTTGATCCTTTATCTAGTTTTTAATTTATTTTAGGTTAATCAATAGATTTTACAACCCACAGTGTAAATCTATTGCACATTTAGTACCGTGAGTAGGCTACTGTTGGATAATCCAAGAACCTCTAGAGAACCAAACATGGTTCTCTAGAGACCATGGACAATATCTAACACGCTACTTCAGGCCTCCGATGAACAGGATGGTCTTTGTTGGTTGTAGGCTGTTCACTTGGCCTTCCGAAGTTTGTTTTTAATTATAACGCATTAAAAGAATTGAAATAAATATCATTGTAAAGGCTAATACATTATATTAATAAGAATATTAAAATAAAATAAAAAATAGTAAAGTATTCGTACATGTTCCCCATCTCAATGTGTCAATCTCCTGTCCTTGGAGGGAAAAAAAAACAAAAAAACCTGAACTTCGATTCACATCTATGGATGAAGAACTTTTTATGAAAGATTTTTGATTAAAAGTTGCTTATTCGGTCACAAAGCAGAACTCCTTTGGTACTGCTCTCGCCGCTTTAATCGCATCCTTAGGAATAATAAACTTATAAACCTTTCATTCGTCTGCATATATGATATTTAGAAGTAATTTATGTTATTGTTTTGTGCTGCATATTATTTAAACAGCGTTTTTATTTACACTTTTTTATTACCAAATTCTAACTTCACCTAGTCTCTCAACCTATGGCGGGTGGATCCTATTTGGCGCATACGTCGGCCGTGAAATTCATTTGCAATCTAAACGTTCAATTCCTCTGGAAATACACCAATGGATTCAGTTCAAGAAAGGTAGGTTGAATATTTTTTTTCTTTTTTAAATTAGGAAGAGAAAATTGTGTCACGAAAGAAGAATCCTTATAATACTGAGACGTACTTGCCCAGAGGGATAACAATATCACGTTTTTAATTTCAAAAATATATATTTAATTTATATAAAATATAAGATAAAATACCTAATATTATTTCATTTTTTTTTAATTTTTAATATCTCAATTATATTAATAATACGAGGGTGGTCTGAAAAGTTTTCGGTCTCGACTATAGATAGCAACAATATCAGCACGATTTTTTTTTTAAATTTTTTATAAGTTGGAACATCTGTCATAAGCATTCATGTAAAATTGCAAGTCATTCTATCAAGTAGTTTGTTTTATACACAGCTGTCTGAAGCAAAAGTGTTGTCTGTAGCCCTAATGGATAAAATCGAGCGTCGTGGGGTTATAAAATTCTTTGTAAAAGAAGGTTTAACGCCAAAAGAAATTCATTCGAATTTCATAAAAGTTTATAGGTACTCTTCTCCTTCGTTTTCAACAAATAAGAAATGGGCTTCCGAATTTAAACGTGGCCGTACCAGCCTTGAAGATGATCCATCTCAAGAATGTCCAAAAACTGTAACAATACCAGAAATCGTTGATCAAGTACACGATATGGTATTGGGCACTTGATCAACGATTAAGTGCACGATATGGTATTGGATGAATGGCGAGTCAAAGTGCGTGAAATTGCTGAGACTACAGGCATTTCAAAATAACGTGTAGGATATATTTTGCATGAAGAATTGCAAATGAAAAAGCTTTGCGCAAAATGGGTGCTGCCCTTGCTCACAGTAGATGAAAAACGCATTCGCATGAAAATCTCTGGACAGTGCTTGGGGTGTTTTAACAAGGATAAAACTGATTTTGTGCGTCGATTTATTACTATGGATGAGACTTAGATTCGCCATTACACACCAGAATCCAAACAGCAGTCAAAACAGTAGACACAAACCGGTTGTTCAGCGCCAAAGAAGACAAAGTCAGTTCCATCAGCAAGAAAGATCATGGCATCGGCGTTTTGGGATGCCAAAGGCATTTTGTTTATTAATTATCCAGACTAGACAAAACAATTCGTGAGAAAAGAGCCGGTTTGTAGAAGAAAAAAAAAATCATCTTTTATTAGGACAAAGCACCTGCCCACAAAGGTGTTTTGGCAAAGGGAAAATTAAATTAAGGGATCTGCACTGTGAATTGTTGGAACATCCATCCTATTCCCCAGATTTGGCTCCCTCCGACTTATGTCTTTTCCCAAAACTAAAATTCTTCCTCGCTGGTCAAGAGGTGATTGCAGCTGTAGAGGGCCATTTTGCAAATCTTACAGAGAATCACCACAGGGACAGGATAATGGCGCTGGTGCATCGCTGGAATAAATATAATCGTCTTACGGGAGATTATTTGAAAAATAAAAATAATTTTGAAATTATAATTTTTTTTTTTTTTTCATTTTTAGGCCGAGACCTATTCAGACCACCCTCGTATATGCAATAAAAATGTATCAGTTAAAAATGTCCTTTAAAAATACAAACGAGAAGATTCTATAAATTCAATTTACGTATCTCGTCAATTCCTTTATTAGTATGTCTAGAGAAGTTAATTGTTTGCTTATTTTACTGTAAAGTTTTTCGTAGCCAGATGTCAACATTATCACTAACGTTTCATGAAGAGAACCTGCGTTAATGAAGAAAGACTAACTGAAATGATTAAATAATAATGAAAGTGAATAAGATATCGTATTTTAGTATAGGATCGATCTCAAGCAAGTTTATTATGCCACTCAGTTATGTGATTACACACCTACGTGTAAATAGGGACCGTTAGGAAAGTCCTAGCTTCACAGATGAATCTTTTCAAATTCTTTGTAATCTTCTATTATTTGGATTTCTAAATTTCTTTTGATAATATTCATGTTACTAATTCTTTCAGCACGATCTTTTATTTTTCAGCAAAGCATTGCCTTCGTACGATAGAAATACTCGACAACAGCTGATAATTGAAGGGTTTCATTACGTTTTTTTACATAATTAGTGATTGTGTAATAGTTTGTAATCAAAATTGTTACTTCTGTAGAATTTTAAGATTTCAGAATTGTTATACGTCATCGAATTTGTAAACATATTTGTTTCATCAACAATCAAAAGTACAACTTGCATAATATCTTAGCAACGATGTTGACGGCTCCTTACAGCACGCGCACACACAAAATGTATTGCGTGAAGCATTTCAATACGGGGAAGAATTGACGACACGTTGTTTACGACTACCATTCTAGAAGAATTTAGAAATCCAAATATATAATTTGGATTTCTAATTTGAAAGTCGCTTTCCAACCAACAAATCAAACTAGAACGTTATGGAGATCGGCCAAGTTCTCGCACCCATGGATAAAAGTCCAAGACGTTTTACGAGATAAAATTATTATTATTATTATTATTATTAAGAGATACTTACAGGGAGTCAGGGACTCATCGAGGGAGACTACATACTACACGCACCAGCTATCATACATCATCATCAAATTCCTGCTATGTACTCTCAAGGGATGTACAAGATATTATGACAGTACTACATGAAAAATTACATCATTATTAACTTCCTTTCTACAACTTTCCTCCAAATCAATCTGTTACCTGTCAAGATTCTAACATTATCAGATTAAGGCACTTTGTACCCTATCAAACCACCTATATCTTGGTCTTCCTCTGGGTCGTTTTCCTGCCAACCTGGCAGAGAACGCTTGTTTTGCTCATCTTTCCTCGCCCATTCTGTTTAAGCAACCATACCACCTGAGATTAGCTCTGCTAACGCATTCCTGGATGCTGACAATGTCAAGTTCTTTCCTAATATCCTCGTTTTTAATATGATATTACCATTGATGCCATCTGTTCAAAACTCTAATCTCTCTCTCACGACTCTCATATCTGTGATGTCTAGTCTTGGGTCAAGTGTTTTACTTCTGACCCAGCTCTCACATCCATAAGTTAAAACTGGTTTCAACACTGTCTTGTATACAGCTAATTAAGTGTTTTGACTAATTTCTTTCTTATTCCTTATAAATTTATTCATTGCCTTCCCCTACCATACCGGACTTTGTTGATTCTGTTGTCTATTTCCATATTTAATTTACCATCTTCAGTAAAAATCGTTCCTAAGTAGCTGAAATGTTTTACTTGTTCCACAGGTTCTCCATTCACAATGCAGTTGATATTTTCAGTGCTTCTGCCTATTTTCATTGTCTTTGTCTTGTTATTGCTAACCTTCATACCATATCTATTGCAACAGTTATTCAATTTAGTCAGGGAATCTTGCAGACCTGTAGCGAATTTATTTAGAAGTATAACATTGTCTGCATAAAGCAAAGAGCTGACATTAACATCTCCAATTCTGATATCATGTTTAATGCCACTTTCCTTCATAATGTGATCCATATAGATAACGAATGATAATGTACATCCTTGTCTGACACCAGATTTAACATAAACCATCTTCCTGTACTTCCTTCAATTCTAACTGCTGACTTGCAACTCAAATAAAGACTAAGTATTGGTTGATATAATGCCCCATTGACACCATATAACCGTAGCATTTTGAATAGCTTCTCTCACTCTCTCTCTTGGCACCTTGTCATATGCCGTTTCCAGATCTACAAAACTTAAATACAAATCTTTGATATATTCCCATTATTTCTCAACCATTTGTCGTAAAATGAAAATCTGATCCTGACAGCCTCTATTTGGTGTTTTCTCAACAATCCTCAACTGTTTCTCACATATACTTGCGTAAATCTTACCAGGAACAATCAGTAGGGAAATACCTTTGTAATTCTCACATTCAGTTTTATTTCCCTTTTTATATATGGGTACTATGAGAGCTCTACTCCAATCATCGGGAATTCGTCCCTCTGTCCAGGCTCTCTCAACTATGCAGTGCAGCCACCGTAAGACTTTTATACCACCATATTTCAGCATTTCTGGTCGAATATCATCTACTCCTGCTGCCTTTCCACATTTCAAGCTTTTGATGGCTTTTCTACTTCAAGTATGGATTCGTATTCCTGACTGTATGCCTGTCGAGTGTTTTTTACCACTGTGCTATCACTGCTTGTTTCATTTAGCAATTTTTCGAAGTAATTACTCCATACTTCAAGGATATCTTTTTCTCCAGTTTTCATGTCACCTTTATCATCTCTAATTTCTTTTACAGCTCTCTTTCCTCCATTTCTGAGCTTCTTCAACAATCTCCAGAATATCTTGCCACCTTCTTGATATTTATTTTCTATGTTTTTACCAAAGTCTTCCCATGACTTTTGTTTAGCATTCTTGCATTTGTCTCTGTATTCTCTAAGAGCACAAGCTGACTTATTTGCCAGGAACTTTTGATATGCTTTCTTCTTTTCCTTCACTGCCTCTTTAACTTCCTGTGTCCACCAGGGAGTTCTGATTTTTCTATCCTTGCAGACAACCTCACCACATACCTTTCTGGCTGAATCAATCAGGGTTTTCTTCAGAGTTTGCCACTGAATCTCCAAGGTTCGGTTCCTGTTCTCAAACTCTTTCATTTTTTCTTCAATAATCTTTGTGTATTTTAGTCTATAGTTCACATCTGAGAGCTGCTTAACTTTTATTCGCTTTAAAACTTTCTTGCATATTATTCTTTTCAATATGAAATTCAATTTTATCCTGCTCAAGACTAAATAATGATTACTTCCAATTTCAAATCCTCTGTACACTCTAGTGCATTACTCTATTTATTATTCGAACTCTTGGGACACATTCTGAAATCGCATCATTTAAATATTGTTTAAATGCTTCCCATGCACTGTCGATATTCTTTTCATCAAGCAACCGATCCCGTTCCACTGAACTCACTATAGCCCTCAGTTGGTCATAATTTCCTTTTTTGTAGTTCAGCATGTAACCTTTTCTGAATAGAAAATTCATAAACTTAAGTCACTTCCCAAGTGAGTACCGCATTATCGCTGTCACCAACCAGAGGCAGAATAGTTACGTCTTTAACTGAAAAGCCCTCTGACACTATAATCAAATCTAACACTATTTGACCTCGAGTTCCTTCCGTCACATGCTGCTTGAGGAAGTTGTCCCGCAACTGCTCAATAAATGCATTTTCATTCTTCTCTTGAGATTCTACTGCTACCCAATCAACATTAGATAATTAAAGTCTCCCATTATGATTCCTCTTTTCGCGCTCACCTTTTCTATTTGGTGATGCATTTCTTCATCACCAGCAACCGATCCACCAGGTCTGTAACAACACCCCACTGTGTAATTTGTCTTATTAGATTCCACCCACTTCACACCAGATGGCTTCAAACTCACTGCCACGTGAAATACTATTAGTAGTAATACTACAATAATAGGCCTCAACTCTAACTGGGTTCAAGTCATCCAATATTATTAGCAGCACGCCCCCTCCTCCTCTCCTCTGTATCCTTCCTAAAAATAGTGTACTCTTTACACTCGATACCAGTTAGTTGTAGGATTCTGATGGCCAGGTCTCACTAATGCCTACAATCTGAGGTCTGAACATATTGACCAAGGCAAATGCTAATGACATACATTGGACAGAGAGAGGTGAGAAAGAGGAACCTTGAATTTTGACCGAGGAACGAGAGAAAACTCGCATACAACCTTACCAAGTCGCTGACCATTAAAAAAATAAAATGTAATGCATTACTAGCTATATTAATTAAAGGTAAAGTAAGATGCTTCAGAAATTAATACAGCAAGAAGCAATTTTTTCTTCTTTTTTTTTGTCACTTCAAATCTACTTTTACCAATTTTATTATATATTTTTTGGATATCTTTATTCATAATCCAGAAGTCCCGTTCTAGAGATCAAACATCGAACTAACTTTCTGAAGTTATTTCAGGCCTTCAGTGTGTGGGGAGGGGGAGTCTCACACCCGATGATGAAATTCATCTCCCATCGAAAGATAATCACAAACATCCATGTCCAAGGCGGAATTCGAACTAGCAGGCCTGTTTGTTAGTCGGTTGGCCAAACAGACTCAAATTGTTACTAAAACGCTGTTTGTAACTGAATGATAAAAGAAAGTGTTTGTTCCGTATTTGCTTGCTATTTTGCTGATCAGTATATCAATCTGCGAAGATTAATAAAGATTAAAAGCATAAAGTATCTTGCATTAATAAATGCCAGGATAAAAAAAATCTTAGCAAAATCATTGAAAAAAAAGTATTGCACAATACTTAATACTGCAGTCAGTGATAGGATGTAAAAATATGTAAAACAATTTAGATTTGTTTCGTCCGTCGTACCTTGTTATTCATCGTATAACTGGATAGATTTTAATGAAATTTAGAATTTGCTATGTTAGGACCAAACGACACAAAAATTGTCACACATGACAGTAAATAAAGATCGATCAGTACGGAAACGATTGGAGACAACCATCAGAAAGATACGATTCACAATAGAATTCTTCTATAATGCTCAATCATAACATTAAAACTTGGAGCGGATTTTAACTTGATGTACTTGATGTAATCATTTTTTTGCAACAAACGTTTGTTGCAAAAAATGCTTCGACTGAAATTAAAATCAAAATGACGCAAAAAATTTGATTTTTTGCATCATTTTGATTTTAAGATTTTTTTTTTTTTTTTAGCTGCATTCTTTCTTATATTTATTTCACCTAAAACCCACTGTTCTTTATTCAAGATCATCTTAAAAATGAATAAGTTCAGCTCCTTTCCCTCTCAGTTTATTCATATATTCAGAGAATAGTATCCCTCCTTCCGGGGGGGAAAAGTTATCTTCACGAACTATTTGTATAATTAATTTAAAATTCTTACTAAAGAACTGAGTAAGAACTTAAAAGAAGATAAGTTTGTAAGCATTCCTGTGACTTGGAATTTCCCCTTTCACGCGTGTGATGTGTTGTGAATGCGAAGAAGGGGGGGAGGGGGAATTCAATTCGCCCGCAAACAAACAATGTCAAACACCGGATATCACATTGATAGAATCTGAAATCGCTTAGTTTTCCCGTGCATGTGCGGAAATTTGTTTTTGAAGGAATTTTTGATTTGAATTCGAACGATAATCTTGTGTAAACAGACTTCAGGACGAGATAACATTGTCACAGAGAATGCATCATCCCTTGAGCAGGCAGTTGTCTAGCAGACATGCTGCTTTTTTTTTATTTTTTTTTTTTTAAAGCACACGAGACTTTTCATCTCATTTTCTTTTACCTGTGGAGATCATTGTTGCAATTTGTTTCATGTCAATCTTATTTGTTCCGCTTGATTTTCTGTTTCCATTTTGGGTTCCATTTTTATACCAAAGCTACTTTAAGTTTGGCGTCTTTGCGATGTGGAGAAACCAAAAAGAATGTCGGTGCACGATATTCTTCTGCTTGTAATATACACTGAGTAGGCAGTTTATTGGATAACTGTTAGAGATCCATTTTAGACCTCAAACAGCACATTTTCAGAACATGTAAGCATTCCTCGGTGATGCTGATCCATAGAAACTCAATCGTATCTTACATTTGCCTCATGTTAGACCATAGCAGGCTCCTCTTACGATCAGCCTATTCCAGATGCTCAAGTGAGATGAAATATTGTGACTGAGCAGGCCAATGAACTATGGTCAAGTCACTCAAGGCAATAGGACCATTTCCAAATACTTGAATCTTGGAGCGAAGCATTATCCTGTTTCACGTACGTAGCGATTGCCAGATGGATAAAACTTAAACACAAAGGTTTCACATTCAGTAACATGATTCAGGTAGAATATATGGTATTTAGACCTCGTTCCACCGGTGCTAAGAAAATGACCTATTACATGAGAATGTTCCCCCTCTGTTAGCTTGCAGTCAGGGACGGCTCGTGCACAGGCACTGCGGAACTGCAGCCCCCCCCCCCAATTTTTCTCGATATATAAATATATTTATTAATTTATTTATATTTGTTTGTAATATTTAATTTTATCATCAATAATCCTATAAAATTCACTTGTTTTGTATAGAAAACAATAAAAAGCCATCTTGTAGAACTTAGGAGGGCGAGGACGCTAGCGGCACTGTGTTTGCCACAGTGCCATACACATTCATACACACTGTATTCATACACACTGTAAGTGTGTATGTATATTTCGAAAGTTGCAGCACCCTCACGATTTCAAGCCACGAGCCGTCACTACTTGCAGTGTTGCCATCTGGTATGAGGTCCATTTGAGATTTTCTTTTATTTATTTATTTTTTTTAATAGTCCGGAAGCCCTGCTCTGCAGACGAAACATGGAACGTTTTCAAGCCACTTAATCCCTCTTATAAGTAGGACGGCGGTCGCACATCAGGCGATGAAATTCATCTCCTACCTAAAGACAGTCACAAACATCCATGCCCACGCGGGATTCGAACCTGCGACCTGTTTATTGGAGAGAGGATTGCTAACCACTCGGCCAGGCTAATGAAAAGAAATCATTCTCATGTGCAGATTCCAATCATATTAATGAAGCATACACACAATTTATCCACCACAAAATAAATAAATAATGAAACGATGTTTCCTTCCGATCGGGTGTCTCGTTGTGATACTTTGTTCTTCGTTACTGACGTCAAATTCTGTAAATTATCAGTCAACACCTGGCCTCTATTCTTTTTATCTGCCCTAATTAGGAACGATATGAAATCCTGGGTGTTTTTATTTCCCAATTTCTCACAGTCTGCAATAATTTACACCTTTGAGACAGCGTTTCCGCTTAACAAAAGTAATAGTGACCTAATTCCCTTCTTCTAGTTACTTTTCGTCTTTTAGTTTGTTTTCTACTCGTTAATTATCTTTGCTGAAAAATATAACCGTGCCTCTGGATTTTTAATGAAATGCTAGTTCTCATTTTCATGCATCTCTCTGTGCAGGCCAAACTAAGCTAGTCTTGAAACTGATAGTGGCATAGTTCTTTGCAATATCTGTAGGTAAGATATGAATTTAAACACCAGGTGCGAGATTATGCTCTACTTATTGAGGCATTAAAATTGCTTGTAAAGTTTCATGTGTTTTTTTTCTCCCTTAAAACAGTTTCAAGGTATACACAAGATTCACTTTATTAAATGGATATAGGCAACCGCACTCAATAATTAAAAAACACGTGCATATATTATTGTTTATATTACCGGATACCTACGAAGAGTTCAAGGACCCAATCTTCCATTTTATTCACAACGCCATATTCCCAGAAACTCCTGTTAGCAGCTGTAATGTGTTGCTATTCATTACTATTTATAAGCCTGCTTGGTTACTGTTCCTTTGTAACGAATAATATGTAATGCGTTATTGTAATATCTTTATTCTATTGCGTACTATGTTTATCCATCTTTCGCATTTACTAGTCGTATGCCTATGAACACTGGAGAAATTTATTTGTTAAGACTGTGTCACCACTATTTCTATATGGGCATAAGACTCAGTAATGCGTCCGGTAGATCTCTCTCACTAGCATAAATTCCTTCAATAAAGTTTACGTAAACAGTCGTGGATTCACAAGTACTTAAACTACGATTGCTATGCCTCAGTTGTTTCCCGCTCACAAGATTAATTTACATTAATCTCAAAGTACATGAATTAAACGATAGAGAGGTTATTCTCTCTACCTATCCGTTAGACTTACAGCATAAAGAAACAAACTTTCTCTTTTCAATACTAATCAACTATACAATACAATTACTCAATTACTTCTCTACTTATTAAATCAAATTATTGAAAATTCTAATTTACTCACTGAGAGAGGTTAGCTAACGATGCCAAGTGATTTCACAAATCTTATGCAAATCATTGCCATTCCAAATGACTCTCTTATGGACACTTCTTACTACTATTAAGATAATTCTTATCAGTCCATCTATAACATAACTCCTAGATTATAAAAGGAAATGTACCAAAAAAATGTAACAAACTTACAAACGCTCTTATCGCACATTCACTCAAAAGTCGTGCACTAAAGTCTCTATGGCTTTTCTTTCATCTCAGGTCTTGGGCTTCCTTCAGGAGTGTCTTGCATCAGCAGTATCTCGTCGGGAATTGGCGGGCTGTGGACTTCAACCTGCGGAAAATTCCCAATTTTCTCCTTTGCCGTGGGCTCGCAGTGACGTCTGGTCCTCTGGATCCTACTCACGATACTTCTGCTTCCGATAACTCTCTGCTGACTGCCGCCGACTGGCTCCCTTCGATGTTCGGCTAAGTCCCTTTATATTTCAAGTTCTCCGGGACCTTGCACGAAAGGTTGTAACCCCCCGACGAATTCGGCACGACTCCTTGATTTTCTTTCAAGACCGACCCGTTCTTTCTTCTCCTCTGTGCATTCCTTTGATCGGATCTTGTCGGGCAGCGGGAACTTGTCTGAACCTTTCGGATCATTCAGGTACTGACTTTGAAGGTGTTTATGCACAAAGCTCATAAGAGACTTTCTAATACACTAAAATCGTAAACAACTTTCTTATGCCCTCATATAGAGCTATTATACAAAGTTCCAGTGGCAAAGCATTGCCTTTGTTTTTGACATTCTAAAATATTCTTGTTAAAGGAATAAATACAGTTAATTCCCATAGGGTTATTTAAGTAATATTTAGTATAAAACATATACACAAAAGCCAGGTTATTTTTGTAACATTCTCATACATTAAATATGAGTATTAGGGATCGCGAGATGGCGGCACTTGTTCAGCTGTCTCTCTTTACTGTGCGCTGCTTAATTAGTGATAGCTTTGTGCCAGCTAACTCTGATTGGGTACCAGTGGAGATTGTACTGCCCACTCAGTTTCCAAAAGTTAGATAGGGCTAAACGGCCTACTCCCAATACTTGAATAAAGAGGCGTTAGCTGATTTTATTTTTCATTCTCATGGGACTTGACTTCTGTAAAAATCGATGTAAAGCGCTTTGGCATTTCCAAGATGCATCGAATTTTACACTACAATCATTAGCGAAGTTTTTCAGAGATCTGAAGATAAATTTGACATTTTTTTTCGCGATAAGTTGAGATTTGCTATTTATTGTTGTTCAATAGTTTCAAAATTCAATATCAAACAGAAAACAGTTCCCAATATTTTCTCGACAGTGCTCTTGAGTATTTGCTTTATTATCTAAATAAAAAAATTAAAACATGCTTAAGAGAAATCCTGTCAGTAAGGGTTTTCACATTGACAATTGACATTTATGTCTTTAGGGGTGAAGCAAGATGCTTTTCATATTCCCCGCTATCTGTTGTGGTTGCAGTGAAGGTAAAATTTATGAGCAGAATGCTCGCCCTGATTGGGCATGGAGATTATGCATCACTAAAGGAGGCCAATATAGCTTTTGGTCTTCTGTATTTGAATATGTCCGTTGGATCGTATGCTGTAGCTTGTTGAACCAAATCGTTGGGATGTGTGGACGTCTTTAGGAAAAACTTGGTGGCTAAGGATCGTAGAAAAGAGAAGATATAGGGAATATTTGTGTCTCTGTGGAGTTGAATGTTTCTAACATACCACGGAGCATTCAAAATCATTCTCAGGCACTTGTTCTGCACTCGCTGTATTTTGATGATGTTAGCATTAGAGGTGTGGCTCCAGGCCGGAGAGGCATAGGTGATTATAGGACGAATCGTCAACTGGTATAGCTGCAATTTGATTCTGTTGCTGAGCTTGCTATTTCTATTAATTAGCGGATAGATCTGTGCTATGACTTTAGATGCCTTTGTGCATGCAGACTTGGTGTGTTGATTGAAAGATAGCTTTTTGTCGAGAATTACACCCAGGTAATTTGTTTCTGACTGCCAGGGAATTTTAATATTGAATAGTAACAAATCTCCTACAGGAGACATTGGCCTTTTTGAGAAAAGAACGGCTGAGCTTTTCTGGGGGTTGACTTCCAATCTCCATTTAGAGAACCAACCCTCCAGCTTTAGAATGTTTTCTTGAAGCTTTCTGGTAATGAAAAGGGGTCTGAGAGATCTGGTTAGTATTGCCGTATCGTCTGCATATAGGGCCAAAATGGAAGTCATCGGATTGTGTGGGATGTCTGACATGTATACAGAGAACAGCAATGGAGCCAGCAGAGATCCCTGCGGCACTCCAGCAAAGATGTGGCGCTGGGAGGATGTAGAACCGTTGATTTTTACTTGCATTGATCTATTTTGAAGATATGAGTGGATTAAATGAACCATTTTAGGTGAGATGCCGGCTGAGATAAGCTTGTGCAGGAGTCCAAAATGCCAGATTTTGTCAAATGCTTTGGATAAATCTAGGAAAACAGCACCTGTGCACTGGCGCCAGTTGTAGCTGGTTGTGATGTATTCAACAATTCTGTGGATTTGCTGGGTAGTACTATGGTGTTGCCTAAAACCAAACTGTTCTTTTGGAAGGATGTTTAGGTCATTTATTGAGGTTTGAAGTCGTGAGAGGATGACCTTCTCTGCAACCTTACCCAGATTTGAGATGAGACTGATTGGACGATAATTTTGGGGTAGGTGTGAGTCTTTGCCTGGCTTATGTATGGGAATTATGTCAGCCAGTTTCCAGGTGGAAGGAAAATAGTGAAATCTTAAAATTGCATTTATTATACTGGTCAGGTACACTACTGCCCTCCGGGGCAGAAGTTTAATCACACGATTAGTAATGCCGTCTGGTCCAGGAGCTTTTTTGTTCTTTAAATTTTTAATAATGTCATATATCTCAGCAGGTGATGTTGATGCAATATGGTCAGTGCTGGTGATAGGAAGTTTGAGTGAGTGTCTGACCTTGCTGTGAATCTTATGTATGTGGTCAAAGTCAAGGTTTCCATACGAAGGCCTGCATTGCTCTTCTAAGCTGTGCGCTATAACCTCTGCTTTGTCCACATCTGTGTGAGCAAGGCCCTGATCAGTTAATATTGGGGGAAGGGATCTGCCTTTGTTTTTGGTATTTTTCAGTAGTCCCCAGATGGAGTGATCACTAGGTGAAATGGAGGATAACTTTTCATCCCATACATAGTCTCTGTGAGCTTTCAGTGCATCTCTTACTGCCCCATTTAGTCTGTTTAGATTTGTTTTGTCTTGTGGTGCACACGTGTTACGGAATCTCTTTCGAGCTCTGTTTTTATCTCTGATTAAGTTCATGATGTCTTCAGGCAAACGATCTGGCTTGCGGGCAGTTTTGTAGGAGGAAGCTACCTTTATAGAAGAATTAATTTGTTGTGTGAGATTTGTAACTGCAGTTTCTACTTCTTCTTTTGTGCGTATGTGAGGAACAGGTCCAATATGATCCTTGAGTGCGGCTGACAGTCTTTCCCATACAATGTAGGAGTGAGAAGGAGGACACAGGAATTCCTGATTTCCCAGCTGCAGCAGTATTGGATTGTGATCGGATGATAGTTCATCCATAGAAATGATACTGTACTGAAGTTTAATATCCTGCAGGATAGCTATATCCAGGATATCAGCAGTGCCGAACGTACTGAGATGAGTTGGTTCGGTGGGGCCTGCCACAACAGCGTTGCTTGATCCTAAGTAATTGAAAAGGATGCAACCATTCTTGTTTGTGGTTGAACAATTCCAGGCAGGGTGCTTGGAATTCAGATCCCCGGCAATAATGGTGGGCCCTCTGATGCCTAAGATGGCATTTAGATCAGAGTGAAGAAGAGATTTTTGGGGAGGGTTGTAAGCTGAGTAGATTTTCAGTTTGCCAGTGGAGCTGGTGACTACTTCCACTCCTGTGATCTCAAGGTTAGTGGTTGAAGGAATGCTCACAGAGTGGTGCTTAATGTAGTTTTTAATGAAGATGGCAGTGCCACCACCTCTGTAGAGTAGTCTGTCATTTCTGTATAGGTGATAGCCACTTATTGTAGGGTTGTCTGAGGGTCTTAGATGAGTTTCGCTGATTAGAATAACATCTGGCTGATACCTAGATGTGAAGGCACGGAGTTCCAGGATTTTGTTTTTGAGGCCATTTGCGTTCCAAGCAACTATTTGAAGAGATGCTGGAATGAGTTTGTTACTATTCATTTATGAGAGCTGTGAGGATGACCTGTGTTTCACGAAGAAATCTTTTAGTGGAGGTTTCAGTAGGGTTTGATAGGCTAAAATTTTGTAGCATGTTTGCTAGTGAGGCCGTGATAATAGCTGTTAGGTTTTTAGGTGCTCTTGGTTGATTTTGGTCTGGAATTGGCCTAGTTGTACGGGTCACATCGGCATAACTTCTTGTTTGCTTTTGGTTGGAGGTCTCCGACTGTGGTCGATGAGTCTCCGGTTTTGGTGTCTGGGCCGCTGGTGTTCTTGTACTGTAGGAGGAGGGCTGATTGATTGCCTCCATCCGTCTGTTCTTTGGGTGTTGAGTACATCCTTTGTAGTTCGCCGGATGAGGGCCACTGCAGTTGGCACATTTGGCCGAGGTGGTCCTTGGCTTAGTGCAGGTATTGGTTGGGTGGCTGTCTCCACATTTTAAACATCTATATTCTGCTCGGCATAGATTCTGGGCATGGCCAAACTTTTGGCACCTGTGGCACTGCCCAGAAGATGATCTTTTACGGAGTGGTTCCGGTGTGACGATGAGACCACAGACTGTTTTTAAGTTGTAGATATCCTTATATATTTTGTGAATCTCAACAAGGACTAATGGCATGGGAGTTTTGTCTGCTTTGTACATTCTGCTCACTTTGACTGGTGGCAGATCCTGAGAATTTAGGTCAGCAGCGATTTCTGCTGTGTCAATGTCTTCACAGACACCACGAAGGACTACTTTTAAATTTTTTTCTGAACTGAGCGCAAAGGTATGATACTGGATGCCTCTGTTGTCCAGTTCCTTGGTCAACCTTCTGTAGTCTGTCACTGTTGCTGGCTGAATCTTTATGCCTTCATCCATGTTTTTGGCCTTAACGATCCACAATGTCCAATATGCAGATTGGACATTGTGGATCGTAAAGCTGCCCACTTTTGTTTTTCTCTAAGGATGACCGGAGGCACCTTTTCTTTGGGAGAGGTAGCGGCGTCCGAACCCTGAGAATCCTGTTCCATTACAGTATTGTAATTGTGCGGTTCTTCTGTTGTTCTTCGCTTTTTGCGAGCACGCACTTCTACAAAGTCTGAAGGTGTAGAAGGCATCGACTCTAAATGATCTTCAGCGACGACTTTGTGAGCACGCACTTCTGCAAAGTCTGAAGGAGTAGAAGGCATCGACTCTAAATGATCTTCAGCGACAGCGTCTGAGACACATTCAGGGGGAAACGTGTCATACAGTTTAACCTTTCCCGGCCAGTTATCACTCAGTAGCTTTCCCAGTCTGAGGAATTCCCTGTAGACTTCTTCGAATTGGGTCTCATTTAGAAGTTTTGTCATTTCAAGAAATAAAAATGTGTTGATACACAGATGGAGAAAGAGTAGAGGTCCCTCAGGTGCCCCGAGCAGGCAAAGACAATCCTGTGAACTTTTGAGGGTCCACTAGCAGATCCCGTAGACACTCTTAGGTGTCTACCAGCAATAAAATGTTACTCTATTATATATATATCCCGTAGATCAAATCGATCTACCAGCAACGGTAGCAAATATTTCACCTTAAAAAACCTTAGAAAATGAAGAACACTTACCTCTGTATATATCATTTATCATTCAAAACTATCGCCACTAATTAACAACACAATGACTCAGCTGACTCTTTAATTTCATCATCAATAATACACTACACAAAACACTAACACACGGGCCGCCATTTTTTCCGAATCCGTTTTCACATTTTCCTCAATAATATTTATTTAAATTTAAAATATAAATTTCTTGGTAAGGTGCATTTTTATCCTTTCGAAAAAGTTTAGATTTTTTGAGTTGTAAGAAAAAATTTGAAATATTAGTAAACAGAATATAGATTTCCTTCTTTTTTTATAGGAAAATTAAAATTTTAATCTTCATTTATTAAATTGAAATGAAATAATTAAGTTAATTAGCTAAAATGCAACCATATTGGATGCTTTTAGAATAGATCATTAGTATAGTTGGGGATTAACAAAAGTATCGATATCCGGATCTAGTTTTACCCCTTGCAAAGTAATTACAGGAACAACAGGTATGCTATTTAAACTTAGCTGTTTAGTTAGAATGTCATTATTTATACTCGCACTGTCTGCTGTTCAAGTCTGTATTCTAATTGGCTGGCTAAAACTTCAGATGGCTACAACGTCATGGACTGAAACGTATTTATACAGCGTTTTACATTTTTCTCTTTTATTAAAATCTGACTTGCTTTGTGAACTTACAATTATTAAATACAACCAGGATTATATATTTAAATATTTTACGGCTTTAGGCATTATTTATTTTTATTTATCAGCTTTTTAAAAATTGTAATAGTTATGTTACGTAATAGTTGATAAGAAATTATATTCCTGTTTTAATGCTTTACCCAAGCTTAAGCAACAGAAGGTTTGAGGGCTATCTTCAGAGTGATTTTTTTTTCTTCGATTATAATCAATACAATTGAATAATAAAGATTGTTTCACGTGCTCACCCAATGCATTGATTTCCTCTATAGGTTTTGCATCCTCTCGTATGTGGGAGAGAATATAAAACTGTTTTAAGCAAATCTATTCTGTGTAGCACACCATGAGCTTTTTTTGCATTTAAAGTAAGAACTACTTTAAATGAAAGAAAAAATGGTCTTTTCTCGTGGATATAAAGTATATTATACTTCAAAAGAAATTATTATTTTTTATCCTTAACGAGCATAAGTAAGCAAAGCTTACACGTGAAGTACCTTCACGACTAGTCCTTGCTTATATAGAGGCTGTTAACTTTCCATTAATTCCTTCAGTACATCCAATAATGCAAAAAACGTCACTGATTTCTTTGTATAAGTACAAGGATGGTTTCCAAAAAGTAGGTGATCTTCCAGATCTCTCTAATCGAACGACTCAAAGGATCATTTTAATCGCTTAAGGATACTCAGCGAAGGTTCACACCCCGAGATAACGCATGCAAATACCTAATACCGAGCTAAACACCAGCCCTCCAGCAAACAAGAACAGGCACCCACCGAAAGGCCCTGATTAAGGCCACGTCGTTAAGCGCTATGTCATAGATAAGCATCTAATGGAATAGAGTGATCAAGATAACTTTAGCCAAACCTGTTAAAGTGAAGTTTATTTCACAAGATCACTCTAAATCTCAGATCTCAGAGTGATAGGAAAGGATCACTCTTGACCTGAAACTCTCCAGGAGAGAACATTGGCTCTACTCAGCATCAAGCCGGAATCTACCACAGAGCAAATTACTTTATTCTGTTCCCAAGACCGAACATTAAAGACCGTTATCAGAACAAACTAAAATCCAGATCTCAAAACCCAACTTTTTTTTTTTTTTTAAGCTAGATGTTAAAGCAAGAATGCTTTTCATATCTGTTATCTGTAGAAGAAAATGCATGGATGTGGTGTTATTGAGCTATAAGCTCTGGTTATGGGGGATAACGGCAATAGCTGCCTCAATTAAAACTTCATTGGCTACAGCATTGCCATACGTTACCCTCAGTCTGATCATTTGTCATTCGTCAAAACCCAATTTTTTCCATTACCGTTAACATTACTGACAGGATGGGTGAAGTGCTTTTCATATTCCCCTTTATCTGTAATCTGTAATGAGAGTTGTTTGGGAATGGGGGGGGGGGGGTTGTGAGCAGTTAAGGCAGTTGTGTTAGTTATGATCAGTTGAGAGAAACCCAATTTATAGTCCTTATAAGGATAAGGACTGGCTTAAAGGGGCGAAACAAAAATGCTTTCCTCTACAGATAACGGGGACAGTGTAGGGATAAGGTGTTATTGAGCTATTAAAGCTCTGATCATGGCAGGAGGGTAACAGCAATAGCCGAACCTCAGTTAGAACTTCATTGGCTACAGCATTGCCATCCATTACCCTCCAAGGGTATTGGATTGAATGAATCAATCGCCGCATCTCACGGTCGATTGATCCTCCTTAGAAACCCAATTTTCACTCAATTCAGATTTAATATATTATCTGTATACAAATTTTATATTGGCATATCATAATATTATTAAAATACTCTTTATTATTTAGAATTATAAAAAGTTTTTTTATTTTTTTAAAAAGTATATTATATTTATCAAGAAATTATATCCTTTATTTAATCTGCTTCCTAAGAATAAACAAACCATTTTTTCTTTAACTATTTCTGATCCAGAATATTTTAATATTATGGTGATACACCATTTTTACTGTATAGGAAAAATATGACTTCATTGATTTAACATTGAAGAAATCGATATGGTCAATAGTCCCTATATACAAGTGGACTAGATATGAATATACTTTACTCGCAAACTTTGCTTGGGATAAGGATTGAAACCAGAATATAATTTCTTGTCAAGTATATAAAGAAGAATATAAAGAGGAAATTATGATATTAGCTCTGCAATCGTAAGATCAAGGAGCTGACGACTTTCGGCATGTGTATTTGCAACATCGAACTAATATTTCATAAATGAAGTCGTGCAATAAGAGAGGGAGTCTTTCAAACCTAATGAGTCTTTTTTATTTTTTTTCCTTTGGTAATTTGTCATTATGATAAAAGGAAGGTTGTCACAAGGCTATATCGGCGCCTGAAAAAAAAGTATAAAAATATATATGTTATTAAAATCTCTATTTAATATACAACATCTGTCCAAAAAGAAACCGAACTTTTTGAAAATAGAAGAAACTAGTGGCTCCATCTCTTGTATTTTTTTGTTGTCGAAAGCGGCAACCTTCATTAGTGTTGTATCAACTGTTTATGACATTTGTTTCATTAGAAGCCGAGTTATAGTGCCAAGAGGGACAGTGTGTTTTGATGAACGGTGGGTCGTCACGATATTCATGCCGTACGCGACGAATTCTTTTGACTCACTATTGACCGTTTGGCTAGGCGGAACGAATTCTTTGTGGATAATGCCCTTGGAATCGTAGAAACAAATCAGCATTGTCTTTGCTTTTGACTTCTCCAAGCGACGTTTTTTCGGACGCCCTTCTTCTGGTGGTCTCCACTCAGCACTCTGTTTCGAGCCCATACTGAAAACACCACGTTTCGTCATCAGTAACGATCGTTTCAAGGACGTTTGAGTACTTAAGAGCGGTTTTAATGAGGTCCTTGCAGTGTTCAATTCAATACATTTTTTTGGTCAACTTGTAAGGAACAAATTGCGAATTCAATTTACGAAGGCCCAAACTCTCGGTCAAAATGTGCACAATTGATTTCGGAATCCCCAATTCATCTTCAATCAATCTCACGGACGATTTCGGATTTCTTTGATGAAATCACGCACTTTTTGGATGTTAACTTCGCTCAGTCCAGTTTGTGGACGGCCCGGCTTTTCGTCGTCCTCAAGCGTCTCACGACCACTTTGAATTCGCTTAACACGTTCATTGCTAATCACGCGATATCGCGCGATGCGAGTTCTCACCAAACGGCCAATCACGCGTTATCGCGTGGACGTCGTTAACTAAATAAAAAAAATAAAAAAAAGTTGGCCACCACACGAAATTCCAATTTTCAGCTTGGCAATGAAAGTGTTAAACCACTCGTATAGTTAAGTGGGATAACCATTCATCACCGTATGCTTTTTGAAGCATTTCATGCGTTTCGGTAAAACTTTTACCAAGTTTAATACAAAAGTCGATCGCAGCTCTCTGTTTGAAACTCATTTTCCGACCGTTCGTCAAAACGCACTGGCACTCTTGGCACTATAACTCGGCTTCTAATGAAACAAATGTCATAAACAGTTGACACAACACGAAGGTTTGTTGCTTTCGACAACAAAAAGATACAACAGGTGGCGCCACTAGTTTCTTCTATTTTTGAAAAGTTCGGTTTCTTTTTGGACAGAGGTTGTATATTGATTACTAATACAATGTCATAATTAATAATAATGGGATTACTGTATTAAGTTTGGGAATCATGTTTTCAAATTATTATCGTTACTCTAGCATGTCTGTATGTCCTTGCCATGTAATCCCGGACTTTATATAATAAATTATAGAAATTTTTAAGGCCAGTGTACCCTATTTATTCTGTTTAAAAAGACCAAGATAGAAATCTGAAAGCTCAGACATCGGAATTAGTTGGAATACTGTTAACTTTCATTATTATACTTTCGTAATTTTTTTACTGTCAGCCTCTCACACGAGAGGCTGCGAAACTGTCGGTGCATGAATGGGTGCCAACTGTGATCTAAATAAGTCTTGTTCAAGGTTTGAGAAATGATCTCGAATTTTATAATCAAGGAAGAATAAAAAAATTTCCCAATTTTAAGTAATTTTAGAGAATAAAACGTGAAAAGAACTGAACGGATGCATTTCAAACATTTCATTCGCTGTTTGTAGGCGTGTTTTGAAAAATTCACAAAGCTTCTCAGCATAGTTGAAGAACAACAATGTCCTTTGGTTGTAAAGACCTGGGTTCGAATCCTGTCTAGGACACGAATCTTTAAGGGATTTCCAAATGAAGGCGATTATCTCTTGGAAATGTAGGCTTTTCTTTCTCCATAACATGTAACTCGGTCGAATACACGGAAATTACAGACAGACACGAGACTCCTCATCCTTGGTTGTCTAATTGTGATAGCCAATCCAACAATCAGCTAACTGAAGTGCTTTCATTTTTTTCTCCTGTTATTTAATTTTATATTTTCCAGTTTGGAATGAATGTTTTTTTTGTGTGTGTGTGTTGAAATCCCATTGGACATTTCACTTGACATTGTAATTATCCAAATGAAACATCTAAACTTAAGGGTTAACTTAACTTTTAGGTAGGAGATGAATTTCATTGGCCGTTGTGAGACTACCGTCCGCTTATTGGAGGCATGAAGTGGCTTAAAAAGTTCCATGTTAAGTCTTTAGAGTATGGTTTTCGGACAATGTTAAAAATATAAAACAAATATATAATACAAAAATTGATAAATATATAAAAAAAAATATCCCTATCCCGCCCGTGGTACAAAATGTACAAATAACCTTCCGTGGGTAATAGCGAACATAAAAAATAAATAAATAAACTTGAACAAGAAAACTAATAACATTATTAGCAGCTTGAAATTTAGCGTAAACAACAGTTTAAAATCAGTAAATTCCTTGAAATATGTACTAAGAAAAAGGAAATAGCAGGTTAGACCTGATATGTTCCTTAAACAGAACGATCTCAACTAAATTCTGGATGTTTGTGAACATGATGAGCCCTTGACTTCCAGATCTGATCATATCCACAGAAAGGAAGACCACCATCCTAGATAGAAAAATGTGTAATATGATAATGTAAAGGTGCAAATAGAGAGAGAGAGAAAAAATAATAAATAAACACGATTCAAAATAAGCTCATATTGAAAACGCATGTAATGACAATTTGATTAGCAGGGTCGAATTCCATTTCCTTATATTCATATACGAATATTTTAGTAAATAGAATAGTCGTGGCGCAGGTCAGTTCCGTTATTGGTAGATGAGCTTGAACATCCTTCCTCATTGATTTATTCATCACTGTCCACCATTGACATTATTAAGTGCGTGCATTGGTGTTAAATCTGATTATTCTCTCTATTGTGTTCTGCCTGCTTAACAGCGCCTTCTCCAACGAAGAGTATCCTGCTAACTGTATTTGCCCGGAATACAAACGATGTTTGAGTGCGACTCTGAAGATAGTCCTCCAATGGTATTCGAAACTTCAATAAATCCTTGTGAGCATTGTAATAAATACCCAACTCGAGTAGTCGAATAAGTTCATTTTTTAATTTCAACTTTGTTTCCTGGCAATTCTCATCCACATATGGTTCCCCCCTGCATAATGTTTGTCATAAGCTTCCATCCTTTTGTGCTAATATTTTCATATAAACTAATTAAACCTTTTGAAACTATTTTCTGCTAACCGTTTCAAAAACGAGTTTGTCTAAATTTGAACTTTTTTTATTTTATTTTATTTTATTTTATATTTTTTTTTAATTCGCGAATAGAGCACGCTAAAAGGTTGGACCAATGGGTCAGTAACATTATCTTGTCATGCATCCGGTGTTGGGCTTGGGGAATTATGTCATCTTGATGAGGGAGGGTGTGTTTATATATTATGGCCTCGCGGAATAAAGAAGTAAATCGAAAACGTGTTAACTTGAGCGTTGCACAAAAATTGGAACTGATTGAGAAGCTCGAAGGTGGTGGAACTGTTGCACGTGTGTGCGAAATTTGTAGAGGTCAAAAAACAAATAGTTTCAGACATTCGCAAAAAAACAAACAAACAAAAAACTTCTGGAGTTTGATTAAAACACGTTGTTGGTCTTTTATTTCTATTGTTGGTAGTGGAAAACATAAAATTAGCCGATGATAAAAACCTAGAGGAAACTGTACAAGTTTTCTTCAGCAGTGCTCAAGTGGTAATGTTATTTTTAAAGGTGTTGAGTTGAAGTCAGCTGCTGAAAGGCTTGCTAAGCATATGAACCTAAAATTTGAGGGGGATAATGGCTGTGACATTTATGAAAGCGCGACGGCATTATTAATAAAAGAACCTGTAGTGAATCTTTAGGTGCAGATGAAGAACAAGTTGAGCCTTTCAGGAAGTAGCTAAATTGCCTCATTAAAAATGAGGGCCTGATGAGACCTTTTTTTTTTTTTTGGAGCGAATTTCAGTTCATTTCGTGCAAATGCTGATGGCTTGCATCAGTTTAAGGATTTAATGTGAACCGGTTATCGGGAAAATATCACTTTTCCCACTCAAAAATTCATGGTTTACAATCCTCATAAAACCCTAATGTGCATCCTTATCACGAACATTGTAGAGAATTTCGAGCAAGTTAAGGCAATGGAAGCTTGATGATTTCTTTCAAAGCCACTTCATCACCTGTTGCACCAGGACCCTCCACCAGCAAGGAATTAACACCTCTCCCTCCACGTGACAGTTGGGTTTCTGGCTGAAAATCGTAATTCTTTCCATTAAGTTAATATATTACTACTGAATATTATAGATCTGTTTTAACGTCTTTTGTATGTTTTTTATTCAATTTCATTGAATGAAGTTTAACAATTTTAAAGTATTTTTCTCTCTAAAATGGATTTAAATTAAAAAAAAAAAAACTAAGTTCACGTTGAAAATAACTGTGAGCTTTAAGGAAAAAAAAAAATAAAAAAATATATATAAAAAAATGGTGGAAGTACTCCATTAGTTACATTGTGTGGTTTTCCATGTTTAATTAAAATAAACTTTGTTTAATGTCGTAAATTTATTTTTATATTTTTAACAGATGTTTTAGTGGCGTGTATAAATTACTCAATATATATTATAATAATATTTTATTCATACTTTTTGCATCATAATATTTTAATACATTGTAAGTTCGCTATTAATATATGTTTTAAAATATTCGATTTAATGGATTTTCGGCAATAGCGGGCACTCTCCCTAATTAGGCCGTTAAATCGAGGGCTGTATATATAGTTGAACAGACATCATAATAACTCAAATACCACACAACCCACCTGATATGCAATGAATCCAGAGTTCACTTTTACCATTCTGATATAAGAATCATACAGAATAAGCAGTACTGCTTCCTGAACAGCTCACATATAATGGGAGAATAGCGTGTAAACGACTTGTTCTGACTGGTTCCAAAAGTAAAATTTGAAGACGAGTTACCACTTCTCAAAGGTTTTAACTGAACTGTATGGTATTCATAATATGGCTAAAATAAAAAAAATTTAACAAAATTCGGTAGAGCTGTGTAGGTCTCTTTATTTTTATGTATTATTTGTCTCTGCCAATCAGCGAGAAGTTTGTGACGTCACACCCGGTGACGCTTGTTGCCAATAATACTCACACGGCAGCAGTGACTCATATACAGTTTTACATACATTTTCATGTTCAGTAGGCCGTATGCGAAACATATATGCATATATAGCGTTTTTTTTTTTTTTTTTGAAAGAAATGATAACAAAAACTTCCATCGAAGTAAACTAAGCTTCTAAACAGAAACTTGTGCCGTATTCCTACGTTTTCGACGTGTTGCCTCGCTCGATTCACCATACCCGAAAGACCAACTTCTCTAGGAAGAAAGATTTTTTTTTATCTTCTTAGTTTTATGGTTTATTTTACTGGTTCAATGCTCTCACGGATTCATTTCAAGGCTTATTGATCTTTTCACGGAGAACACGTAGTGCCCCAAAATACCACGGACAGTTCCGTGTCGAAAGTTTTAAGTTGCGTTGCTATCGATTGGCAGCCCACATTTCTTGGAAGTTTTTATTTTTGATGCTCGCTAGCTTTGACTTAGTTAACAGCGAACTTTATAATTTTTCTACTAACGCAGATTATTTAGAATACAAAGATTATGTAATTAATTGCTGTAACTACAGAAAATTTATCATTTTAACTAAACGACACTTGCTTTTTAACCTAGTTAAAAAGTTAATTTATTAGTAGGTTTAAAAATTAGATATTAGCGCAGTATTTCGCTGACATTTTTTAAACGAGCTTTTCTCACCGAGTGGGTGGAATTTTCGTCAATTATTTTTTGTCTTTCGTCGTATTATCCAATGACAATACCAGACTGGATTATCTTTGCAATTCTAATTATTCGTTCCTATTGATGTGGATTATTTCTTCCATTTTCCTGATATATGGCGTTTCTAAAATTATCTTTAAGGCACTGAGTACTTTCATCCCTCATTCTATCTCAATTTCTTGTATCTTTTATCCAAGAATTCCAGGACAATCTGAATTTTAATGAAGCATATCATAATCGAACGAAGACTGAAGCATTTGAAAAATAAAATAAAATAATAATAATAATAAAGATAAAACAATTCAAATCAGATATCGAGGAAAAAAAATCTTGATAGTTACATTGGGTTATGTTGCTAATTACAGCCGAAACAATTAAGGACGTGATGATTATGTCCCGTTATTTATTACGGCTGTCTACAATCCCTACTCTTCCCCAATCTTGATCGTTTTCCTGCAACCTCATCAAAAGCAATCTTTTCCTGGCACCAATCTTCTCAAACTATTTGAGTCAATGGAAAAAAAATCTCAAAACACTTCGCACGATTCCTAGTAGACTTATTCCTCTGATTGCATGATGAAAATAATTTAAAAAAATGAGAATTAAAAAAAAAAAAATGGATTCCGCCAAGCCACTTCCCAGAAAATCTTCATACTCATATCGCTTACCTATGAAAATTTTAGAGATATCGAAGTTGTTTTCTCTTGACGTTTCCAAGACACTTGGTTGGATTTTTCGGGGTTACTTTGTAACCCCGAAAAAAAAAAAAAAAAAAAGAAGAAGAAGAAGAAGAAAAACACTTTACCTGCTTTTGCCATTTGATCTACCATCAAGAAGAAATAGTAGTTAACCCCGCGTGTGAGGAAATGCTTAAAAAAATCCTAGATAGTGTGCAGCAATTTAAAACTTCAAGGACTCATTCCACACCTTTTGTGCGCAGATGCTCAGTTGCCTACTCACCATCTTTGTGCGCCGATATTTTCATGGACGTTATTCATCCGAACTTCCATCCATAGTTCCTCTGCTCTTGTCATAAGTTGTTGATCAAAACTGAGCAGCAACCAATCATTATCCGTGTTCTCTTCTCGGTTCATTTCTACTTCGTAGGTCCTATTAAACTAGACGTTCTTTATCGTCTCCTGGAAACTACCCTAACCCTTATTTCCTCCCAACTCTCGTTATATGATATCAGCTTATTATTGCTAAAGCATCTATGGATCGGATTACTATAATATAAAAATAATAAATCTTTCTGAAAATATTTCGGGATTATTCGAGAAAACCAGTCAACACGAATGAACTGACAAAGGCAAAGTTAGTGTGTTGGCTGCAAGTAATGTTCATGTCATCAATCGCCAGCGGTTTTAAAATATATCATCCTGCATGGTATTCCACTATGACATTCTTTCACGTTTCAAAATGAATGAGTTAGTGTGTGTGTGTGTGTGTGTGTGTGTGCGCGCGTGCGAGCGCGCGCGCGCGCGAGCTCTCTCAATTATCTATAAATATGTGTGTATTTGAAATCTTTGGTATGGATTCTTGGTACTAAACTAATTTTCGTGATTTGTTTATTTGGAATGACCTAGGAATGATTATCCCGTAGTAGTTATTGTACGATTACTCTATTATCATGATATTTTAAGGAAATCAAATATTAAAATTGCAGTAATAACATTTATTAAGAATTCCAGGCTGTTTTGCATCTCCGACTGTATCCCAGTGCTATGAACTATCTGTTTACTTGGAACTTTAACATGAAGTAGATTGATAAAGTAAATCCCTTCTGTTTTTATTTTCTTATTTCATTTGAAATAATTTAGCGAAGAAGTCACTTGTCCCAACGAGTAAATTAAAATGAAAAAAAAAAAAAAAAAAAAAAAAAATATATATATATATATATATATATATATATATATATATATATATATATATATATATTCTTTATATTCTTTATATTCTTAGGGACTGCTCTTGACGGAAGTGGAAATTTGCGATAATTAATTTCCTGTTATCAAATACCAGTCTGTAGAAAACCACGTTTCGATGGGTTTTTTTTTGGTTTTTTTTTGTCTACTTTTTCATTATTCCGAGCGGAAATTAAACTTTAATGTAAACAATTTGTACAGGAGTCCGTTTTTCATTTTTATTATTAGTTTTTCTTTTCGGTGTCTTTGCAGATACTTTTTAAATTGCGAAAGCAACTTAGATTACATTCACATCTCAGTGCTAGTATTTCTTTTAAAAAATCCTTTATATATATATATATGTAACCCTCGTATAAAGCGGTCTACAAATTGTAGCAACCCATGTATAACGCGGTATTTATACAACGCAGTTTCGATATAACGCGGTCTGCAAATCGCAGTAATCCTTTATCTTTTCATATATTTTTCACTGTGTGATTTAAAAATCAAATTTTATCTTCGTTAAATTTGCGTCTGCCCGTATCGCGCATGTACTTATAAGTAGCGAATTTTATGGGAAATACCTTTAGCACGCACGTACGTCAATTGTTTACCGTATAAAGTGTTAATTATTGTTGAACATCTGTCTTCGTTTTCTGCTAGGAAAGCGCATTAAAAATCATAAGTGTGTTCATCTCAAGCTGAGCACTTTATTTCCCGGTGAGTTACATACAATATGTAATGCTTTTTTTTTTTTTTTTTTTGTAAAAAAATTATTTCTATAGTAATGACCGCTTAGAGGGCTTTTGCGATATGGTGGAAAACGAAATTAGTGAATTAATTGATGAGGAAATGAATTTAAAGTAGGAAGAACTAGTACAATTAATAGATGACGTCGAGCCAAATGACAGGGAAAGTTATGTCGAAGATTCTGATTGTGATGAATCCGTTAAAAAATTCAGTTTAGAGAAATTAGCAGAAGGATTGGACTTAGCAAGAAAGTTAGGAAGCTATTTTACGGATAATGATCCCTCAACGAGGGCTCCGGAAAATTCACTAGACAATTGGATATTTGTTTAGCTCCATATTATGAGCTTAATAAAAAATTGCAGCATAATGGTAAGCAAGGTCTTATTACGGACTTCTTGATAATTAAACTGTTTCCGATCACTTGAAATCTCTGATGTCCCAGAGATTTCAAGTGATGACGACTTCCGGCCACTCGTAAATAAAGACCATCTACGAAATGTTCGTTTTGAAGACAGTGATGACGATTAAAATATGCACTTAATTATGTTCAATGAAGTTTACGTACAATTTGTAATTTTATAAGTTTATACTATATATTTGTTTCATAGTTTACATGTTTTCTCAATTTACATGAATTACAAGAATTAAATAAAAATATTTTTTTGTTGGGTATGTCATTGTTGTTTATATATATATATATATATATATATATATATATATATATATATATATATATATATATGTATAGAGAGAGAGAGAGAGAGAGAGAGAGAGAGAGAGAAAAGACGTTTTTCTTCTTTTTTTTGTACAATTGTGTTTTCCGCTTCTGCGAAAAAATCGAAAGGACAAATTTCATAATTAACTTTATTTTCAGGTTTTTTTTTTAAACTTGACTGTTTTACTTATATAATACCGAGAGCAAAATGAGTATTACAAGAAGGTGTCAAGTCATTTGCATTTGTTAAAAGCACCACAGACTAACAAAAGTATCATTACTAATGTTAATCAATTCCTATCATTTTGCTAGCCAGAAGCCATGCATCAATACGTCATGCTATTGTCCAGATTTTTAAACACCCTCCCCCGTTACATTTCCAAACTATCATAAATAATAAACACCCTCAAAAATAACGACAAATTGGTAATCCAGGATGTACGCCATATTTCATACAAAAATAAAAAATGTTGATAGCAAAATTAACATTTGTTTATGATATAAGTGTATAATAAATTAAAAATCGAATTTCTAATAATAAATTAAAAATTACAATATCATTTATTATACCGGGTGATTCAAAAGTCACAGAAAAAATAAAGATTCAATAATTCGAAAAGTATAGACAGTAGCACGATGCGGTTTTCACAGAAATGCACAGAAAGACATGGGATTTTTTTAATAACGAAATATTTTTTGCCATAATAGTTACCCTTGTCACCGACAGGTGGCGCTGTAACGGTCACGGAGCTCCTGCCTGTCACTATTTAAACCGTGAAGTACGTAAATTTCAGACGTAGTGAATACTGAAGTTAAACTATCAGCATTTAACGTTTATTACTGAAGTTAAACGTTCTGCCAAGGTGAGGCAAGTTATCGTTACGAGATAAAGCACTTTTAGTTAAGCTGTATTATCGGAACTCCGAATGTGCAAGTGTGGCTTTGTGCCTATCGTTCGATGCGGGGTATTAGAAGTGGAAAGGGACCGATGTCTCGTTCCTCACTGATAGCTACGATGAAAAGGTTTGAGGACGCTGGCAGTTTGGAAGCACGTGCAAGAAGCGGGAGACCCCAAAAAACTATTGCAGTTGTGCACGAAGTCAAACACGAGACCGATACACAATCGGCAGCTTCCGCACATGGGGAATGCAGTGCACGTGAAATTTCAAGACGAACTGGCATTTCGTACGGGACTGTGTGGCGATCACTTATTAGGATCATTCTCAAGAGGTATCCTTACAAAATCCAACACGTACAGGAACTGAAACCAACCGATTTCGAGAGACGTCATGAATTTGCAAATTGGGCTTTTCAACAGAAGGAAAACAATGCGGACTGGCTGTCAAATGTCCTGTGGACTGACGAGGTGCACTTTTCGCTTAATGGAAGTGTAAATGCGCACAACTGCCGCATCTGGGCGAGAGAGAGCCCACACGCGATTGTGGAAATCCCTTTGCGTCAGCCAAAGGTGACAGCATGGTGTGGGTTCACTGCGTCATTAATTATTATTATTATCTGACACCTCCAGGGAGTCCAAAGACTCGTCGAGGGGGGGGTACCTACTCTACAACTATGTCTCCACAACTCAATCCACCAACTACAACGAACCGCAACTACACCGGCGCCATCTACTGCCAACCACCACCACTAGTATTTTCACAGACAATCACAAACATTCATGCCCACGGCAGGATTCGAACCCTCAGCTTTTTGGCTGGAGAGCGGATACACTAACCACTCGGCCAACCAGGCCAGCATTATAGGCCCCTTTTTCTTTGAGGAAGTCCACAGCGGTACATTTTGAACTGTTTCTGTCACTGGCGAGCGTTATGCAGTGTAACATTCATGCAGGATGGAGCACCTCCGCACATCATAGGTCCTGTCCAGCACCTGCTGCGATCGACATTTGGCGATGACGTGTCCTCAGTCGCTCTTTCCCAAACGAATGTCTACCAAGCTCTCCAGACCTTACACCTTGTGACTTTTGGTTATGGGGCTACTTGAAGTCACAGGTGTACAGAGGTCAGCTGACGTCATTGGCCATGTTGAAAGAAGCTATTCGCCATCATGTGACAGGAATTAGAGCTGAATCCCTCTTCGATACTGTGCAGGATGTCGTGCAACGTCTGACGTCCATGAATGACGGCCGTCACATTGAACATTTGTAATCCTAGTTGCGTTGCGAACTGTGCTGCGCCACTGCACAAACTACTGACACAACTGAAGCGCCACCTGTCGGTGACAAGTGTAACCTATTCTAGAAAATAAGGGGATAAACATCCTTTGTTGTTTTATAGCCAGTAAGCGAAACTAAAGATCGATAACTACGATCTATAAGTTTCATGCCGAAAAAATGTTTATCCCCTTATTTTCTATATTAAGGTGTCAGAAAACTAGCCATTTGGCTTTTTATCTTAACTAAAATGTAACTATTCTGGTAATAAAATGTTTCGTTATTAAAAAAAAATCCCATGTCTTTCTCTGCATTTCTGTGAAAACCGCATCGTTCTACTGTCTACACTTTTCGAATTATTTTGAATCTTTATTTTTTCTGTTACTTTTGAATCACCCGGTATATTACAATTGCGATTTTTTGTTTTATTAAAGAGAGAGATATTTAGTTTATTGATATGGCTAGTACAGAAAGTTTAATCCAATGCATTCAGTATGCAAGAAAGATAAAGATCTTCACATAGCTCGTAAAAATTGCACTTGATCTGGTGGTGCTTTTTTACATAACAATTCGTCATTGCTTTACATCTTCTTCTTCTTCGTGTATGGTCTCTTATTGTTTTAAGCGTCGAGATTTTGCCAAAGAGATTTCCATGCCGTCCTGTCCAATCCTTATTCTTTTGCTTTTTTCCAATTAATTCCTTTGTTTCCTAAGTTTTCTTTAATTTCCTTTTGACAGCCTTTCCTGGGCCTGCCTATGTTTCTTTTTCCTATTTCCTGGCTTTCATATATAGTTTTTGCTATTCTTCCATTCGAGTAAGATGTCCAAAAACTACCTCATTTGAGCTTGTGTTATGAATTGGTTCAAAGATGCAATCTTAAGATTGTCTTTTATAGTTCAGTTTCTTATTCGATCTACTCTTGTTTTTTGCACCACTTTCCTAAGATATGTCATTTCGATTGTTTGCAGTTTATTTGCGTTTCCCATTGTCAGACACCAAGACTCGCAACTACGAGTCTCGTATATGTTAACATATACTTCTCGTCTTCAGCTGTATTTGCTAGAATCACTACATCATCTACAAAAGCCATGTGTGAAATCTTGGTTTCTTTCCGTTTCCTGTATCCTAGGTGGAACTTTTTTTTTTTTTGTTTGGCATACCTTTAAATTTTCATCATTACTACGATGAAAAGAAGGAGGTCTGAGGATACAGCCTTGCCTCGCTCCTACATTAGTTTCAAATTCTTTTGATCTATTATTACATTCTTACAATTGCAGAGGCTTTGTATGGCTGTTAATAAGTTATCTTGTATCTTGTTTTTCTTTAATGTTTGCCATATTAAGTGTCTGGGAACTCGGTCAAAGGCCTTTTCAAAATCTGTAAAACACGAATGTAGTTCTTTTCCATATTCCAATGTTTTCTCTGATATTTGTCTAAGACTGAAGATAAGATCCTGCGTGCTTCTATTTTTTTCGAAAGCCATGTTTCATTTCGCCAGTGATGTCTTCGGGATTTGTAACTTTCCATCCTTATTTTTGATAAACTTTATTGGGCATTCTTTCTCTGATCTCATTCTTCTTAAGGCATTATAAAAGAGTTTTTGGTTTTCTTTAAAATTTCGCTTTAAAGTAATGTCCAAAGTCTTCCCAGCACTTCCTTTTCTCTTCTTTCACTAAGGTTTTCAATTTATTTCTTTGATTGTTGTATAACTCTGTCAACCTGCAACTTTATAATCACTTTTTTTTCTTTTTAATTTCTTCTTTCAGTTCTTCAGTCCACCAGGGTGTTTTATGCTTCCTCTGTTTATTGTTTATTGATATACCACAAATTTCTTTACTTGTTTCTAGAAGTGTTTTTTACCTGTGCCATAGGCTTTCTACGTCTTGGTCTTCGTAAATCTCTTTTTCTACTTCTTTCATCTTCTCTTCTATTTTACTTTTATACTCAGTGGATGTTTCTTCTTTCTTTGGTTTGTAGTTCTTTATCCTAACATTTATTTCCTTGCTACATTTTTAAAATTTTTATTTTATGGATCATTTCCAATACAAATAGGTAGTGGTCACTGCCTATTTCAGGACCTCTATAGACTTTTGTGTTTTTTGTATACTTCCAGTAGGATCGGCATGTAATGGCGTGGTCAGTTATATATTTTTCATCTCTGGTGGGCTCGTCCCTGGTAAACTTATGAATTTCTTTATGCTTGAACATAGTTCGCTATTACTAAATTATTCATAAGGCAAAGATTGATTATTCTTTATCCATTATTATTACGGGTTATTTTTCATTTGTAATCCCAACATTTGTTTTGTTTCTTCATCTACTTGATTCCCAATCCGGCTGTTAAGGTCTCCTTGCAGTATAGTATATCCTTGAACTTCTTCAATTGTTTTTTGTAAGAGCTCGAAGAATTCATCTTTAGTTTCTTTATTAGCATTATCGTTTGGGCCATATTGCAATAATTACAGTAAATACTTGGTTACCTGATATAAAATCTATAGTGACTGTCAACAACTTTTCATTATTCGTTGTCATTTAATAATATACTTTTCCAGATCTGGTTTAATTATGCAAGCTACCCCTTGTTATCCCAATTCTCTTAGGTTTACTCCTGAATAGAAAAGTATATATCCATCTTTCAATTTATGGCAACCCTTAGCCTTTCTTTTTTGTTTCTGTAACTGCTAGGAGATCCAATCTCGATTTTTTAAATTCATCTATTAATTCGTTTTCTTTTCCGTGTAAACGTTTAACGTTCCATGTTCCGTATCAAATGTACCTTTTTCCTCGCTTTGTCGTTCACCATTTAGACAGTTCAGCTATCTCTTCGTTTCTTTTAATGTGTGAAGTTTTAAGGTGTGTAGGGGGGGGGGGGATTAGCCTTCAGCGCCCGAGTCTGGTGGTGGGGCTGTCACATTCGAGCCCCCCCCCCCCCCCAGACCGGCCTATGAAATAAGCGCTATCTTGTTGTTCATAGTAAACTATGACGAGCATTTCCCCGATCCGCCACCTGGGGACGCACCCGATGGGGGTTACAGGCGTCCCTACAAGGGACATCTTGCTACATATGATTTTTATTTTGTGTATTCATTATTTGAGAAAGCCTACGTGGCTTTTACGCAGTACAGGAAAAGTAATAACGAAAATTACGAATTCATTTTCGTTCAGAAGTATTCAAAATAAGGGTGAGGAATTTTTGTCATTGGTTAGCTCAAGCTGGCTAAAGGTTATAGACATTAGGGAGACTTGGTTGACCGAGGATCATATACGAATAGAATTAAAAGGATAATAGTATCTTTAGAGATAACAGAAGGGACAGAATGGGGGAAGAGGGATTTTGCTAATTGCAGCAGACGAGTTCAAGCGAAAAAGAGTAGAGTACATCATGGGGATGTAGAGGGCAGTTTATTTGAAGTTATTTGCTGAGAGATAGATGATAACAGGACTAAATATGTAATTAATTGCTGTTATAATCCAGGGAGGTATATGGGAGAATATAGATGACATGCACTGCCAAGTTAGCACGATGTAATTATTATCGCGGATTTCAACCATTGGGACATAGATTGGGAGGACGAATGGTTCTCTGATAAGAACTGAACAGTAAGCAATCTAGTTATGTTGACTCCACTTTGGGAAAGTGATCATGGGAGATTGGCAGACACGCAGAATTTTCTGTTAAGAAGAGATATATTGGAATTACAAAGCTGGTGATTATGACAAGCTGAGAAGTCAACTTTCACCAGCGCCATGGCATGAGAATTTGGAAGGGAGAGATGTTTGTAGTACAGGTCAGCAAAGTGTTCGATATCGACCCCTGGGCGGCGATGCAGTTATCCAAGGGGTCGATAAATGTCTAGGGGGTCAAAAGGGGATCAATAAACACCTAAAACGATTTTGAGTTAACACCTACTAGTAAACATGCATCCCCAACTAGCTGGCTCAGCCGACGAGGGAGAAGCGCACGCTCTCCTCGATGAAGAGATGTAGAACAGATACAATCAGGGCAAGTGCGCATTTATCGCCCATAGCGGTGTTCATTGATCAGATAACTTTGAATTTACTGTGTCCTTTTTTTAGTTATAGTGCCCATAATGGCGGCCCCTGATAGTAAGAAGTGCTGACGGTATTCGCAAGAGTATTTAATATTTGGATTTATACCATCATTTACCAATAAAACAATGCCTATGTGCCTATTGTGTGAAACGACTTTCAGTAACGATGCCATGAAGCCTGCAAAGATGAAAGACCATCTCGAAAGGGTTCACTCTGGTAAGAAAAACAAAAATCCAGGCACAGAAAGAAAAGATAAAACGACCAAATTTAAAGACATCTTTAAAAGCACCTGCCAGTGGAGATTATGAAGGACTGAAGGCATCATACAGCGCATCTCTCTTAATATAGCAAAGAAAGGAAAACCACATACCATTGGTGAGATCATCATCATATCAGCCATTAAAGATGCGATCGAAACTTTTTTTTAATTATCGATAACATTTATTTAACATGATGGGGTCAATGAGGATCAAGGATTCCATGAAGGGGTCGATGGTCTAAAACATTTGCCGACCCCTGGTTTAAAGAAAGCAGTATTAGACTGCATACCCAGAGTCAGGGGGATAAATCAAGTAGGAGGAAGATAGATTAATAGCATTATTAAGTAGGAGTTGGAGATAAGAAAAAGATTGTGGACGGAATATTAAAAAAAAGCGATCAGCATGTCCATGAGTAGTACAAGTTACAGACAAGAAGCGTGACCTGTATGGTAAGGAAGGCCAAAGATAATTATGAGAGGAAGCTAACGGATGAGTCCAAAAGAAATCCTAAGGAGTTCTTTCGCTATGTGGTAAGTAAAAGAAGAAAAAACTATGGAATGATGACTTTAAAAAAGTGCTGATGGTGGGAAGGTAACAGAAGCAAACCAAATACTTGAAATACGGAGTGAGGGATGTGCCATCTAGGTGGTGGTGATGTTACAATGCCAGATGTGACGTTAACTGATAAGAGAATAGAGGTTGAAGAGATGGAGGTGCTTAGAATGTTGCAGAACTTTAATACGAACACAGCCAGGGGATTAGATGGCATATCAGCCAGTGTGCTACGAGAATGTGCAAGGGAGTTATCAGTTCCTCTGACCAAGTATGGAGATGAAAGAAGGGAAAATAAGAACAATTGGAGACTTCAAGACAAAGCAGAAGATTATAGAAGATATTGCCAATATTCCTGAGATGCCAATCAGCATCTCTGGAATGGTGGTTAAGTATTGGAAAAATTAGTGAAAGACCGAATTCAGGATTGGCTAGAGAGGAATATGATGCTTTATAAGGGACATGGTCTTGAGAAGGATAGGTCTTGCCTTAATAATCGGCTTACTTTTTATAATCAAAGGAAATGGCTACTCAGTGATACTGCTGAACTTTGCAAATGAATTTGACAGGATTCCACACGGAAGTATTGCATGAATTGGAGAAAATTGGGATGGATACGAATTTGGTGATTTTGGATTTAGAATGTGGCTGATGGACAGATATCAAAGAGTGGTTTATGGAGGAATTGAGTCCAGGGGAAGGCAAGTGACTAGTGGTGTACGACAGAGCTCAGTACTTTATTTTAATTTACACATCAGTGATATAGGAAATGATTTGATAGAAAATATTCAGTTGTTTGCTAAGGATGCTAAACTGGGAAGGGAGATGGTAAATGAAAGTGATGCAGAGATCATCGACTGGCAAATGTAAGGTGATGCAATTAGGGAAGAACAGATCGCAAGCTGCATATTACATTGATGGAACTGAACTGCAAGAAACTCATGCCAGGGACTGGGAGGTAATTGTGGAACAGGGGGTTGAAATTTAGAGGGCATATTGCGAAAACCACATCAGATTATGTGGGTGTTGAAGAACACCCCCTAACAAGCAGGGATAGAGAAGTTATTGCTCCCCTATATAATACTCTAATAAGGACACATCTGAACACTTGGATTCCGTGGGGGTTAAGTGAATTCAGACTATGGAATGCACTCAATGAGAATAGATTGACGGCCTGTGGGCATCAAAAACTAGCCGAGAGACGAAAAAGAGGAGACGTGATAGAAGCATGTAAGTTGTTAAAGGGTATTTATATGACTAACGCTGAAGACGTTTTTCGGTACAAGTGAGAGAACAAGGGGCATCCATGGAAATTGTGGAAGAGCGTGGTTAGCAAGGGAGTTAGGACTAGATTTTTAACTTGGAAGTTGGTGAGTGGGTGGAATGGGTTTCCAAAGGTGATTGTGGATGCTTCATCAGTTTAAGGAGAGGTATAATTATTGTGTGAATAATGGATCTTCCGCGATGAGTCTTCTAACTCCATGAAGATACTTATATAGTAATAATAATACTTTTCTAAAACCTGTATATTCTTTTCATGATTATGTGTGTGAATAGGATAGGTCTGATTTTTGGTTTGATATAATAAAGATTTCTTTTTTCTTTCCAACTGTTATATGTGTTATATAAATTCGATCCTCTCATGCTATTCTTCTTCTAAATATTTATACAGATTTACCCACATTTCTGTAAATCGGTATGCAGATGAAATTCGCCATCACCAACAGGTGCAGTTCTGCCCGTTTGCTAGATGTGAAAGTCACGAGAATACGGAAGATGGCTACTGCAATCTGGTATCCATAATCGTAAGTAGAGTTACGGCTGAGTTTCAGGATTAAAACCACCAGGGTTAAATAAACATTTCCCTGCTCTAGAGACCAAATATGAAACTGTTTCACAAAGAAATTGGTTGGGGAGGGGGTTCCGGAAAAATTCTCGCTTACTTCCGCTAAAGATCGACCAACTCTAGAATCGGCTAAAGAAAAGGATGCAGAAAAAAAATTCATATACTCACAAGAATTAAACCTATATACCGTATTTTTCGGACGATAAGACGCACCCCAAATTTATGAGACGATTTTTAGAAAAAAAATATTTTATTATATAAAGATATTTACAAATTCTTACTTAATTTTTATTGTATTGTTGCAATCATTTGTATTAGCAATATTCAGTTCATCTTCACTGTCGGTACTATCACTCGTCTCGTTAATGTGTCCGTTCGTATTACTTTCGTCTGAACTATTGTTGTCACTCCCTCCAAAAACTGCGTCATCTTCGGTACCACCCATCGCATTAATTATCCCGCATTTCTTAAATGACTTTATAATCGTCTCTTCTTTCACAGCTTCCCATGAATGTTTCACCCTGGTACATACTTCTAAAATTGTTGGCCGTTTCATACGTCCAGTTGCTGTAACATCGTTATTTGGCTTTGCCATCCATTTGTTCCACTCTTCCCGCATAAAATGTTTGAATGGTTTATTAATAGATCCATCCAAGGGTTGTAATTGACTTGTAAGGCCTCCAGGAATGACAGCTAATTCTCTATTCACTTCTTTTAGAAGCTTCTTGGTTGTTTTTGTTTTATGCGCTCTGAATTGATCCCACACTAACATCGCAGGCTTTTTAAACAATGCACCTGGACGTTTTGCCCATGTCTTTTGTATCCATAATTTCCTGTTTCGTCCATCCAGCCTTTATCTTGAACGTAATAATGCCACGAGGAATTTCATCTCTTGCTAACGTTTTTCTCTTGAAGATTAACATGGGGGTAGTTTTGTTCCGTCCGCGCAACAAGCTAAAACTACAGTGTAGTGAGTTTTTTCGTGACCCGTTGTTTTGATCACTATTGATTTGGTGCCTTTTGAATCTACTGTCCGATTTGAAGGAACATCAAAAGTTAGAGGCGCTTCATCCATGTTCGCAATTTGATTAAGCAGTTAAATTTCCTTCCCGCTGATATGACAAATCTGTGGAATTCTATAATTTTAGCTTCATAGTCAGCCGGCACATTTTGGGATAGAGTGGTTTTTGTACGCATGCATAACCCATGTCTTTTCATAAATCTAAAGCACCAAGACGGTGATCCGGTAAAATCTAAAATTCCAATAGCAGTTGCTCATCAATTTACTTCAAAAATTATAATTTCGTAGAAACAGATATTTTCATGTTTCGATGATTTGTCACCCAATTTTTCATTTTTACTTCTAATTCTGGCCATTTTTCTAGGTGAAAACGGAATGTTTTCTTGTGTTTACATAGCAGTTTTAATTGTCCCTCTAGTTTTCTTCACTCACGAACTATTTTTTCTGTTGGTGGTGGACCAAAATGTCTTTCTGCTGCTCTGTTTCCATATTGGTTTGCATAGTTTATCACATTTAATTTATAACTCACGTTATATGAAAGTCTTTTTTGTTTTACACTCATTTTTTCTAATTTTAAGATAAAAATTTTAACGACTTATAAAAAATAATTCAAATGAACCGTACAAAAGTACATATATTTACACACTAATGACGCTCTAAATCGGTGATTCATGGGGTGCAGCGAGATAACTTAGGTGATACAACCTTCAGTGGCGTACTTACTAATTTTATTAACATATTGCGTCAGTAATTGAACTTCGCTACCAGCTTCGGTACAGTGTAAAGATTCGTATTTTAATGTTACGAATTTTAAGTCGATTTCTCTATGTAAAAAGGTGCGTCTTATGGTCCGAAAAATACGGTATCTTCTTTCTGATGATATTGAAGTTACCACGAAGTATCATATATTTCTATTTAGTACTATGGCATAGTTTGGATTTCAAGGTATATTGTTTTAAACTAATAACATATTTGAAGATAGTCTAAGCATATTTGATTTGAGAAACCTTTCGATTTGCCAGTAGTTCTTTTTAGGTTTGGTTGACCATGGGAATATCTCCGTTTACTCCCAAACCAATTGGTCTTGTGTTTAAATCACACTGCAAGCATGAATCTTTAGGCGTGAGTCTACCACTTTGTTTTATTTGGGCTTGAAAAAAAATTGTATGTTGGATTTTAGATCCAGGTATTATTCGGTTTACTACCGTGTGGTGGAATTACACACACACACACACACACACACAAAAGAACGCTTAAATAAACTAGTTAGCTGATAAGTCAAATTCTTCTTATCAAAGAATAATGAAGCAGTTTTTGCCTAATAATACTAATTTATATTAAAAAAAAAAGAACAACAACAAGATTCACGTGTGCATTAGATTAGTTATTGCTCATAAAATAAATGCAACATAGTTTATTTTGAGTTGCATAACATATTTTTGGAACCCTCACCCAAGTATTGTTACAGGTAGTAACAAAACCACGATCCCTTTTCCCCAACAGCACGACATAATTTACGAGCTCATATTTGGAGCTCGTATAAGACGAGCCCAAAGATAAATCTCAGTATTATCTACATAAAATATGCTCTTTCACATAAAGGGACTTTAGTGTGTTCCTCTTCCGTACTAGATTATTGTAGTAGTCCCATTTTTCTTGTTGTTTCTATACTCTGTTTTTGATATCCCTACTCTGTTTTCCATAATCTTGTTACTAAAAGCTCTTCAAGGTTTCCAAAGACAATATAATCAATACGTTGTGTAAAAAGCTATCAGGTTACTTATGCTAGAAATGGCTTTTATTTTCAGATATTAACTTGCAGATGTTAACATTCTGTTGGAGTGATTTTCAGAAAGTATATAAATTCCAAAATTCACATATTATTATATATATTTACTCAGTATTTATCAAATATTAAAATTATGTGGTTTATATCATCATCATAGCACTAATTACGGGTATAGACCATATTGATTTGTTCCGGCCTCATCCATCCAATAACCTTTTTTGATGTCTATCCTGCCTTCTCTTTTCAATTGGCTTCTATTTTAGTATTTGTTTAGGATGTCGGGTGTTGGCCATTCGGTTTACGTGTTCAATCCATTTTTGTTTAAAATTGTTTAGTTTTTCTTCTATTGATTTTGTTTTTAGTTCTTTTAAAATGTCTTCGTTCCTTTTTTGATCTAATAATGTGTATTTTGCAGTTCTTCTCATAAATCTCATTTCACTTGTTTTCATTCTTTATCTTGTTTGTTTATTGCCCAAATTTCACTGCCATATAATAATGCGGCACTGCTAAAGTATCGTATATTTTCAAGCGTGTTTCTTTTTGTACTATATTTGGGTTGAGTGTTCTATTTATCAGGCCTATAATCTGTAAAAATGTTGAAGTTTTTAATTTTATGACTTTTTCTCCTTCATATGATATTTCACATCCAAGATAATTGAAAATATTTATCTGTTCTATTATTTTATTATTAATAACTATTTGGCTTCTAACTGGAGTTTGTCCACAAAATGCCATTATTTTAGTTTTATCTATGGAAATTTTCATTCCAAACTGTTCTACTATAATGTTTAAATTATATATTGCTCTTTGTAAATTGTCTTCCTTATCTGATATTATTATTACCTGATCAACTGCAAATAATAGCGTATTTATTTTGTTATTCCGGTAAATTTCTATACTTTGATTGTTTAAGGTGTTCCACTGTATTAATATTTCATTAATGTAAATATTTAAAAGTGTTGAAAACAGAGGGCATCCCTGTCTTACTCCTTGGTTTATAAATTGTTTTTCAGACAACTTTTCATTTATTTTTATTTCATTATCTTTATATATATTCAATATTGCATGTAGTAAAATATTAGGTATATTTATTCTTTGTAATATATCAAACAGTATATATCTTTTTACTTTGCCAAATGCTTTTTCGTAATCTATAAACAAAAGATGAGTTTCCAAATTAAATTCTCTTCTTTTTTCTATAAGCAGTTTTAAAAGAAAGCTACATCCATTGTAGAGCGTCCTTTTCTAAATCCATTTTGACATTCTAATATTATTTTTTACTGTATATTTTTAGTTTTCCATTAAGTATTCTGCTATATATTTTGTAGCATGTATTCAATAAACTAATACCTCTGTAGTTATCAGGTTTTGTTTTATCCCATTTTTTAAATATAGGTATTACTATGCTTGTATTCCATTCTATTGGTATTTGTCCATTTGTATATATTTTATTTAAAAATGTTAGTAATCTTTGATGAAATTTTTTTCCAGCAAATTTATACAGTTCGGAGTTTATCCCATCTTTTCCTGCTGATTTGCCACTTTTTATTTTATTTAGGTTGTCCTTTATTTCTTTCATTGTTATCATATCATTTAAGGTATTTTGTAAATTTTTGGTGTATTTATTTTTGATGCCAGTATTACCCGTCCAAAGATCTGTAAAGTAATCCAAGAATTCTTTTACATCTATTTCACAATTTATATTTGTAGTTTCTTTTATATCTACATTCATGTGTTTTAGTATTTTGTATATATATGTTATTTTCTAGATATGATACAATTTTTTCCCAGCTTTCTCTGTGTCTCGTTCTGGTTTCTCTTTTGGCTATTGCTCGTCTTTTTTTATACTCAATTTCATCTTCTTGTTTTTTGCTACTTAACCATCTTTTAAAAGCCAGCTTTATATTTTCAATTATTGTTTTTATTTCATTGTCCCATGTATGTATTTTTTTATTTTTATGGTAGTTTTTGTGTATTCCTAGACTTTCATATGCTGCTGATGCGATAATTTCTTTTATATTATTCCATTCTTTCTCAATGTCTTCATTTTCTTGTATTTTTTCTAAGTAGTTATTAATCCTCTCTTGGTATAAATTTCTTATACTTGAATCATTTAGTAGTCTTACTTTGTAATTAGATTTTGTTTCTCTAGTTTATTTATTTATTTTTTGTATTTTTTGTAGCCAGTTTGGTGTAAATCTTAGTTTTGCCTGTGCTAAATAGTGATCTATGTCAATTTCTAGCCCTCTTCTAACTTTAACGTCTGGGAAGAGGTTTGCTCCTTTTTCATTTGCTATAAAGTAGTCTATTGTTGATTTTTGTCCTCTTGCACACCATGTATATTTATGTATACTTTTATGTTTGTAAAATGTATTCATTATTTTTAAATTATTATATATTGTACAATCAATGAATCGCTTTCCATTTTTGTTTACTGTCGGTTCTCCAAATTTTTGTATATTGTTGATAATGTTTTTCATTCCTGTTCTGGCATTAAGATCTCAGGCTATAATTATATGGTCTGCTTTATTTAATTTTTCATATATTCCTTGTATCTCTTTGTAAAAGTAATCATTTTCTTCTTCTTTTCCTTCTTCAGGGGCATACACTCCAACAACTGTTAATTTTTCTTTATTTAATTTTAATCGCACTTTTAATATTCTTTCATTCCAGTATGTATAATGAGTTATTTTTGCTTTAATTGATTTATGGATGCAAATCATTACACCAGCTTTTGAATGTATTTGTCTGTCCACTCCACTATATATCATATTGTAATTAGCTGTTTCTTTTGTTCCTTTAAGTTTCTTTTTTGTTTCTGTAAGAACTGCAATTTCTATATTTTCGTCATTTAAAATTTTATCTAATTCTTCTTCTTTATGTGCTATGCTTCTAATGTTTCATGTAGCATATTTCACCACGTTTTTCTTTTTCCAAAGTTTCTTAACCTTTTCCAGTTTGCGCTTCTTTCCCATGTTTAGTGTCCTGTTTGGATTTCGTTGAGACTTGAAAGTAAGATGTGTTTCCCTATGTCAAGTGACTAGCATGACGATAGGTATACTAGTAGTGGGGTTGCCACCTTAAGACAACGAAACTTGCCTTTTTTAGTAGATAGTGGAAACTACAGTTTGAGAGGAAAGAGTCACCCCCTCGCCCTCGAATTGCTCTAATAGCACTGGGGGGGGGGTAAGAAGTAAGAGAGAGTAGAGGGAAAGAAGAGTAGAAGACCAGTCTCCAGATATGATATACCAAGTGCAGAGGCATAGCTAGAAGGGGGGTGAAGGGGGGCGGTACTTTGAACATTTTTGAACTTTTGCGGTTAATTCTGAAATACAGTCTCGAGAACTCATTTCCAAATATTGTAATACTACTGCGAATTTTCCTCACAATTGCTGTAAGTATTGCTAGTTGTGAGAGGAGATTTTCTAAATAAAATTGATTAAGAATTACCTACATTACTATGAAATAGACTTCGCCAATGTCATCGACGATTTTGCTAACAGAAAAGCAAGAAAAATAACATTTTAGAATGTTGAAATTAAAGTTTTACTTCAAAAATAAACATAGTGTTTTAATTTATTTCCCTCTACGTCGTTTTGACTTTTTGTAGTATTTTTGGTGTGTATTGAGAGGGGCGGCAAACTCAGGGACCGCCCCGGACGGCAAAAGCTCCAGCTACACCACTGACTAAGTGTATATTGTACGAAGTAAGATCAGGTCTAGCTTGGGTATCTCGGGTTTGTCATGCCCGTACTCACCAATGTGAGCCCCTGAGAGATGGTTTATATCAACTAAATTATAATGTCAGTTTACTTTTATGTTTATTGGTTGAAACCTACATTAACGATGTGACGTCAGCAACAACAAAAAAATAAAACTAAAACATTGAATTTCTGCGGAGCTATTATCGCTTATTTATTGTAATTAGTTTGGATGAAGTACCGGGTGGCCATAAAATAATTTTTCCTCTTTGGAGGTATCTGTAGCTAAAACCAATAAACGGGATGAGACCAAATTTTATATTGAGACTTTTGAAGGCATGAGGAGATGATTTCCACGGGAAAAGGATTTGGTACCAAAAGTCGCTAATAGGGGAAATTTTGGCGCTGGCGTAGCCGAAAACAAGCGGATAATTACGTTAAAAGCAGATAAAATGGAATAATAACATTTCGACGGTGTAAGCGACAGCCTCGTAAACTAATTTCAGCTGGATATGTGGCGCGTTACAATGATAATAATCTGCGGTAGTTAGTGCTTGCACACGACTGAACTTATACAGATAGAAGTGAAGCATTTTCAGTAAGATTTTCAAGACTGTACCATAAGCCATATCAAGTTAGCGAGCTATGGCACGAGCGCTTGTACCAGCACTGGTCCCTGTGTCGTCGAACACCGCGGTAGCAATGTCTGTTACTGTCTCTTCTGTGCACTGTTTACCATCCTCTGCCATGTCTAACTCCTAGTGATCCAGTTTCTTCAAACCTCTTAATCATAGCTCTCAGTACTACAGCTGACATATAACCTGTACGCAGGTGATGAAGCCTTCTAAATTCCCGAAGGGCCGCTAAGGTAAAACAGCTTAACAAGTAAAGCGCGTTGAGGCAAGGTAGGACGCATATTGAGCACAATTCGTCGGTCATTCGAATAACTGCCTCAACGTTCCCAATCTATTTTTAAGTGGAATTGGTAGCGCTGCTGTCACGTAAGCACAATAAAATTTGCATAATCCTTTTTACCTGCATTTATGGCAAATATTTGACTGCTTTCGGCTCCGCCAGCGCCAAAATTTTCCCTATCGGCGACTGTTGGTACTTTTTTCTTTTATTTTTCGCGGAAATCATCTCCCCACGCCCTCGTCTCAATATAAAATTTGGTCTCATTCCGTTTATTGGTTTTAGCTACAGATGCCTCCAAAAAGGGAAAGTTATTTTATGGCCATCTGATACATTAACTTTGTATTTGCATTGGGATGCTACATTTTCAAAATTCATTTCCTGTGTGGTCTTTTAAAAATGGCTGAAACAATTTACGGTACGTTCTGGACAAGATGTTTGTATGTAAATACAGGAAATTCCACTGGTCTGCGTGAAAACAGCAGTTGATTTCTTTGTTTCTACCAGGGGCGGCTCGTGCATGGGCACTACGGAACTGCAGCACCCCCAAATTTTCTCGATATATAAATATATTTATTAATTTATTTATATTTGCTTGTAATATTTAATTTTATCATCAACAATCCTATACAATTCTCCTATTTTGTATAAAAAATAATAAAAATCCATCTTGTAGCACTTAGGAGGGCGAAGGACGCTAGCAGCACTGTGTTTACTACAGTGTCATATTGCTACGCACGCAAGCATATGCACGTCAGTGAGATGCGAGCTATTAGCATAATGCGGCACTGTCCGTTGCGCAGTTCCACTGTTGCAGTTTGCGCCAGTAGTAGAATGTTCGTAGTGCTTATCGTCTTTGCTCCGTCTCTTTAAATATTTGGACATTACAATTAAAGGATTTAATTGTAATGTTCAAAAATTGTAAATCCATTCCATTAATTACAATTAAAGGAATGATTTTATTTTTAAGTAATTTTGAATTATATCAAAACTGTATAATTTTAGTAATAAACAATGTTTTTTCATGTTTAATTTTTTTTTAAATTTTTACCATAATTTTGATATTTTATCCAAACACGTATACACTGTACTTACAGTGTGTAGGTATATTTCGAAAGTTGCAGCACCCCCACAATTTCAAGCCACGAGCCGCCACTGGTTTCTACGCATTTCTTGGAAACATAACACATCACAGTTTTTGCATCAGATAAATAGGAAACAAGAGTAGAGTGTAACGCCTACGATATCATTTTTAGGAAATGTTTTTCTGACTTCACTTTGGCATTTGCAATAACATCTCTTGCATAAGCGGTCTTCCTACGACAGCTTATATTCAACTCACTAACAGAAAGCGGCGTCTTGAATAAAAGCCTTCCCTCTATCTTGTTGATTGCAGTAAACAAAGGCATTATTAGAGATGATTGCCTGAACTTTAATAGCAAGTTGACACGAACTTGTCGCTTGTTTTTCAAGCACATGAAAATTCTTTAAAAGTAGGCAACATAAGACAAATAGAAACATAAATGGACGAAGAATATCTAAACTTTAAAAAATATATAAGAATAAAAACACACACATTTAATTTTAAAATTGTCTTACTATATAAAAAGTATAAACTGAAGTAAAGTAAGAATAGATTTTCAGTGAGAAATTTTTAGATAAAAGGCATCAGGAACTTCCTTTTGAATTGAATATTGTATGATCGTGAAGTATTGTCATTAAGAGACGAGGAAATACTTGGGAAAGAGCAGGAGGGCTGTGGGTATGTTAAGATAATTGGAGACATGAGTACTGAATGGTTGTCCGAGTTCTTTAATATCGTAAACGAATATTTAATATGAAAGGAAAATATCTGATTTATTAAAAACATTTTTTTCTTATGGGTTGGAAAGACCTCGATTCGAATGCCATCTAGGTGGAAGAACCTTCAGAAGGGCTTTTCAACTGGAGGTCAGTTAGGTTGAACAAGATTGAAGGATTTTTTTTTCTCTCAAAACTTTTTTTTTTTTTTAATCCTGTAAAAGGAAGGTTTTTTCTTTCTTTTTCATCACCGGTCAAACGAACAATAAAGGTCATCGGAAAGAGTAATCGAAGGTTTCAAAAAAGCAATTTGGCTTTATGACTGAAACATCAATAGTTGAAGCAACATTCATTGTTGGTTACTGATCGAAAAATTTATAGAAATAAAAAAAAAGATTTACATGTAGTTTTATTCAGATTGAGAAAGTTTATGACAGACTGAGTTTCTGGAATTAATAATTTTTCAGGTATTGACTAGGGAAAGTGTGTTTCACTTGACGGTATCGAACACTAGGGATGAGAATTGAGTACTCGAATGAAGTACTGATTGACCAGCCAAGAGAAGATTTAAATCCAAAGGACTGAGGTTAGTAGATCTAAGACAAGATTACACTTTAGGTGAAGGAAGAAATAATGGCACTTCAGACTTGTTGAACACAGTTGGTCGGAAGAATTAAGTTAACTACCTAGGTGCAGATTTTGCAAGAGAACCAGGAAAAACATTTTTCTTCAATATTTTTTTTAATTGTTCCATTTTAAAGGAATTCATTGTTACATAAAATAGCTGAAATGTCTTACCCAAAACGTCCATTGTAAAATCTAATTTCTTATCAGATAATATTAAGTCATATACTCCAACTTTTTATGATTAGGCTGTGCGATGTTAAATCCCTTGAAGAAAAAAACTTAATAAAAATTAAATCCAAAGTTATTTAAAAACATAATTACAGAATTATGTTTCATAAAATCTCTAATAAGCGAATATTGTTCAATTTCTAATAGTCTTGTAAATTTACGATTTAAATTGCCGTATGAGTGTTTATTTTTATGACATTTCCTAAAACATTTTTCTGTTAAATATGCATGGCGAGTATACACCATTTCTCAAAACATAAATAATACATTAAAGCTTTTAAGAGCAATAATGGAGACATTAATTGAAGTGATTTAGTAAATTGGTGCATAAAAGCATTTTATATTTACTATATAAACTACATTACGTATCGTTTATCGAGCAGAGGATTTTGAAGTTAATATATTATACGATGAATTTAGCTCTTTTGTCTGTCGATTTTTCTAGTCCAGCGAGCTTAGCGTAGTTAATAAACAAAGCTTTTAGCAATTTTTTTTTTATTAAATTTTCTTTCCCGCCTTTCACTTTAGATAGAAATTAGTTGAGTGACGTGGAAGTAAGGCTGATAGTCGATTACACAAAGACTGTTCTTTTATTTCGTGCTGCACCAAAATTAGGGACTGAAGTGGAGAGAAAGACCAGTTGATGTCAAGCGTGTGAGACTCTGTATGGGGTTGCACAAGTGTCTTGCATTTACTGCACCCTGTCGATGACCTCGTTGCTTCTAAAAGCGTGTGTTTACTTGAGATATAAGTGTATGCATTCTCTGCAATCTCGCCACAGAATAGTCTTTTATTGTTTCAATTATTTTTTAATATAATGCACGGTATGTTTTATTGTAATTTCGTTTTATTAAAATGAACTTTCTAACAGAAATAAGATTATTAGCAAAAAAAAAAAAAAGTGACTGTCTACAAAGTTTTTATTGAATTTAAATAAAGTCATATCCGTATTAATATGAATATCGGATTGTAGAGAACGTCAGAAGAATCAGTACAAATTAATATGAAATATTAAGTCCTATGGAAGGAAAGCGTCACCTTTTAGTGTTAGAATGCAGGCACAGAACAGGACAAAAAATTATATGTATTTATCAAAGGTTAAATAGCTGTACGAAAAGAGTTGACATTTGAAAATTTCCAAATCCCCATCTATAACACAATTTGTTTTATATTTATATATCCTGATCATGGGAAGGAATACTCTGTTCAAAAGGTTGTAGAACTCGAAGTGAGTTACTCGTCTCAGAGAGATGTGAAAGTTTTCCTCCGGGTGACTTTCCGCAAAAGGGAAACGGGACAGAATGTAAACAGTTAACAGAATAAAGGTAGCCTTATTGCTTCTACTGTAATTTACAACATTAGAAAGTTCCAGGCATCCGTTAGATGTCATCTTTAAATGAGATCACTCTTAAGAAGGGGAAGATTGTTGGAAAATGACACTTCAGGAGATTGAAATTCCAGAAGTATTTGCAGGTGACTGTTTTGTCACCAATCCACTGAAGAAAGTCTTATCGCACATCTGCCACCAACTTTGCCAGCTTTGATTGGCCAAATGGTTGGCGTATCCGCTAACCAACTGGATGCGGTTTGAATCCTGCTGTGAGCATGGATGTGACGTTTGTTACTTTCCCGGATTGAGACTATCGTTCTGGTTATTAGAGACAAGAAGTCGCTTGAAAAGCTGTTTGGTGTCTCCTAGAGTAGGATTTCAGAATTATGTATGTGTACACACACACACACACACACACACACACACACACACTGCTTCAGTAAATGTTCCATTCATTAATGAAGAAAACATCGAAGAGCTTGTTTTTCTTCGATTGTATATTAGTCAGATAGTTCTTTCATAGAACCGTAGTGATGTAGGCGCTAGCATGACTGATGTTCCCATAGTTGAATCAGTAATTTCCTATCTTGTTTTTACTCTTTTCGAATGTTGAGAATCCTCTGTGTTGCCTGTAGCAAACAACTTCAAGGTCACGGAACAATTCTCTGAAAGAGTTCCCGACTGTTTGCCATTCATGCACCCAGACAGCAATTATTAGTCTTTTTAGTTGTTAGGGAAAAAAAAAAAAAAAAAAAAAAAAAACTCTCATCCCACCACGCTTGTATTTGCTATCAGTTTATATAAAGGCTGATCGCGTAGTGCTATTGAGAAATACGTCATATGCTTCGTACGGGTTCGCCACTACATTTGTAATGAGATTGGAGTGGCTTGGATTCAAATATGTCTACTACGTAAGAAAACTTTATAAGGACATTTCAAAGGAAGTTAAATTAGCGCTTTCTTATAATCATGTGAATACACGCTGCATCACCGACACATTTTAGTGCCTCCTACTTCATTAGGACTCCGTACATTCTGGATTCCAAAGTAAAGCTTATTATTTTGTGACCACGGTCATTATCCAGAGTGTACGAGGGTGGTCTGAAAAGTTCTCGGCCTAACAATGAAAAAAAAACGAATTTATAATTTCAAAATTATTTTTATCTTTCAACATAATCTCCCTTAACCATGCGGAGGTTGCGGTCGAAAAAATTGCAGCGTAGGTCGCGTGTATCTGAAAGATACAGTCATTACTAGTATGTGCTAAAATGCGATAAAACTTTAATAAAATAAAAAAAAAACACTGCAAATATAATACATGATGGTTAATTTATTTTCCGTTACAATCTAAAAATTATTGAAAAAAGAAATCAATAAAAAAAATAAAGCAACAACTAAACCAATACTAGACTGACATCGGAGTTCGCGGTATCTCTCAGATACAATTTACCATCAAATTTCACTTTCGCATTCGACTCTATTATTCTCATCATCGGACTCGAGTGACAAAATCGCTCAATCTCTTTAACATCTGATGGATTATCCAATCGATATATTTTTCCAGCCATTTTCAACGGTAAATAAATAAATAAAAATAAAATAAAATAAACCAATACTATACTATACTGACATCGGAGGTCGCGGTATCTCTGATAGTTTATTATGAAATATCACACACCTTTACATAGCACGTGTTAAACCAAAACTGACCGCATAAACAGTGTGGGATATCACTCGCAATATATGTATGCACAGCTACTCATGGTCCGCGCGGTTAGCCTAGTGGCTGTGCACTTCGCAGCCACATGCCTGGGGAAGGAGTGCCCTGGGTTCGATTCCCGTCGGAGACGTGAGGAGCTCAAGGAACTTCCTCAGCCATAGCCAAGTTAGCTGGTCTTGGGCGCGGGGTAGTAGCCCCCCCCCCCCAGTTTAGCTGAGATTTTTTCATCCCGCAAGCAGGCAAACCGGCTCGGTGAACATACACGGACTACACTTATGAATACCTCCATTAGGGATGCAGCAGAGAAGTGGCGTCGTGCCGGTTGCATTATTTCGCCGTGACTCCTCATTAGGAGGAGGAGATCCAACCCGTCTGAAGCAGATGGAAGGGAGAGATACATAGGTAGCTACTCATGATCTCCAAGCTATACACTGGATATGTGTAAGAATATTTATATTAAACAATTTGTTTGCATCTGTCAGATCAGCCGAGACCTCCGCAGGGTTAAGACTAATACATTTATTCCAGTGCCATTATCCCGTCCCTGTAGTGGTTCTCAGTAAGATCTGCAAAATACCCTCTACAGCTGCAATCACCTCTTGATTCGAAGAAAAACCTGACCAGCGAGGAAGAATTTGAGTTTTGGGAAGAAATAGAAGTCAGAGGGAGCCAAATCTGTGGAACAGAGTGGATGTTCCAACAATTCATAGTGCAGATCCCTTAATTTTCCCATTACCAAAACACCTTTGTGGGCAGGTGCATTGTCCGGATGAAAGATGATTTTTTTCTTCTGCAAACTGGGCCCTTTCTAACGAAGTTTTTCGTCTAATCTGGCTTAAAGATCGGAATAATATTTCCTGGTTATATTTTACCCTTTTCAAGATAATTAATAAACAAAATGCCTTTAGCATCCAAAACACCGATGCCATGACCTTTCCTGTTGATGGAACCGACTTTATCTTCTTTGGCGCTGAACAACCAGCTTCTGTCCACTGTTTTGACTGCTGTTTGGATTATGGTGTGTAATGGTGAATCCAAGTCTCATCCATAGTAATAAATCGACGCACAAAATCAGTTTTATTCTTGTTTAAACGCTCCAAGCACAGTGGAAATGAACAGTGGATGGGTGCCTTTTTTGATCTGCTGTGAGCAAGCGTGGCACCCATCTTGCGCTAAGCTTTTTCATTTGCAATTCTTCAAGCAAAATATATCCTACACCAGTGGCGCACCCGGGAGAGAAGAGCCCTGGTCACCCCCCCCCCCAAAAAAAAAGGAAAAAAACCACTAGAAAAGTTTCTAAAAATCTTTTCCAAATTAAAATTCATTTTTTTTTTATTTATGTTGTGTCGTGTCTTTTATTTCTATACTACTTATGAATTAGCGATCATTGCAGATGCTCAGTCATAGGTCGTATCCGACGCGTAGTGTGTATTCTTAAATCGTCTAATTTTAGTAAAACATACCAGAGTCGTATAAAGAGGGATAAGAGTTCCATACCCCGCCCCCCAAGATTAAATCCTGAGTACGCTACTGACCTACACGTTCTTTTGAAATGCCTATAGTCTCAGCAATTTCACGCACTTTGACTCGCCGATCGTCCGATACCATCTCGTGCACTTGATCAATGATTTCTGGTGTTCTTACACTTTTTGGACATCCTTCACGTGGATCATCTTCAAGGCTGGTACGGCCACGCTTAAACTCGGCAGCCTATTTCTTAATTGTCAAAAACGAAGGAGAAAAGTGCCCATAAACTTTTATGAACTTCGAATGAATTTCTTTTGGCGTTAAACCTTCTTTTACAAGGAATTTTATAACTGCACAATACAGACAACACTTTTGCTTCAGACAGTATAAAACAAATACTTGATAGAATGACTTGCAATTTCACATGGATGCTTATGACAGATGTACCAACGTAGAGGAAAAAAAATCTTGCCGATAGTATTGCCCATCTGTGGTCGAGGCCCAGAACCTTTCAGACCACCCTCATAATTTAAACCTGATTGTGATGGAAATGTTGCTGTAATGAGGTCCGTTGAATATAGTTATTATACAAAAATCACATATTGCATTGAACAAAATGCTATAAAGTAATTTATTTGAAGAAAAATTAGTACTCTTTGCTCTGGTGTGTTGGGTTTGAATCTTAACTGAATGTCAGCTAGTCTCACGCAGAGGTGTTTGGATTTTTCCTGTTGAAAAACATGCACAATACAGTGACTTGTAGTTTGTCATTTTGGCCATAACTATATAACTGAATGAATTTCTTTTGCCGTTAAACCTTCTTTTACAAAGAATTTTATAACAGCACGATACTCAATTTTATCCTGAAATGGATAAAAAGTGTATGTCTGTATCTCTTGAAATAGAGATACAGACAACACTTTTGCTTCAGACAGCTGTATAAAACAAACTACTTGATAGAATGACTTGCAATTTCACATGGATACTTAGGATAGATGTACCAACTTAAAAAAAAAAAATCTTGCTGATAGTGTTGCCATTTATGGTCCAGGCCGAGAACTTTTCAGACCACCCTCGTATCTATTTCCTACTTCCCTCGTTTCCTAACATTAGGAGGTTTTATTATGACTGGGATTGTTATTGTAAACAAACTCGTTCCGCTTGCTTTCTAACCCCTCCTCTCCCCTACCCGCTCTATACATCTAAAGATGACTTCAATACTCGTCACAATGACAGTGAACTTTATTTCATCGTATACATAATTTGTTATTGTATTATTTTACTGGTCAGTCGTAGCCCAAGTAGTCCGCTTTTTTTTTTTTTTCCTTCATACTTGGAATTCATTTGCATTTTTATAAAATTTCATATTGTTTTGCAAACTGCATTCATATTTTCTATTCAACGCTTTTTTTTTTCTATCGTTAACACCAACTGTTGATGTCATGTGGTTGATTAGTGATTAAACTACGTATTAGAAAGAAGCTAAGATTCATCCGAGATATAACGAATGGGTATGTCACAAGTCCAAAGATCACTCTCCCAGATGAGGTCTTCATTTTATATACAGCAACCCTCGATTAATGCGTTCTTTAAAATAGGCGCATTAATCGAAAACGCACTAATCGAATATAATAACCTATGGGGAAAAGTATAATTCGTTCCTCAAATTTCTTTTTTGACCCTTAATTTTTTTTTTTATAAAAGAATTAGGGTATGTCTGAGAGCCTAGTTAAAGGAAAACCATGAAGCTGAAAGACAATAAAATATATTCAGAATATAAATTTATTATTAAGTTTCTTTTTTTCATACAACTGACGGTATGGCCCTATTGCCTCTTCTGCAAGTTTTACTGGTTCTCTCTTCCCCAGGGTCAGTTTCTAAGCATTGCTGCTTAAAACCTTCGATTGCGCGAAATCTATTTTCAAATTGTTTCTGTGAAACCTCTTTGGGCTTGTCAGTGATTAAATTTTCTTCATATTCTTCAGGATCTTCCCGCTATGCATCTAAATTTAGCAGGTCGGAATCACTCAACTTCTCAGAATGAGATTTAATTAATTTAGATTCATTTGAAAAGCCTCTAAAATCATTTGCACAATTTGGAAGAATGTGCTTCCAAACGAATCGCATATTGCTAGCAGTAATTTCTTTCGATTTTGAGACTTTATAACCAGGCTGAGATTTCTCTGATTTGGTTAGAAGTCTTGGAAGGCATTCGCTTCCAAAAAAAGGCTGGTTTCATCGACATTAAATATTTGTTGATCACAATAGTCCCCTTTTATACAATTTTCTTCAAAATCTCTGGATCAGTATCGCACCCAGAGGGGGGGGGGGGGCAAGGGGCCCGGGCACCCCCCAAAGAAAAGGAAAAAAACACTAGAAAAATTTCCAAAAATCTTTTCCTAATTAAAATTCATTTTTTTTATTTATGTTGTGTGCTACTTATGAATTAGCGATCACTGCAGATGCTCAGTTATAGGTCGTATGCGATGTGTAGTGTGTATTCGCAAAACGTCTACTCAACTCGGCCCCCTCCAACATTAAATCCTGAGTGCGCCACTGCTCAGGATATCTCCTTATCTGCACTTGCAGCTTCGCCTGTGATTAGAATATTATGTAGGCTATTTCTCTTTTTGAAACGCTCAAATCACCCAGCACTAACGTGGAATTCTTCTTTTCCATCATTGATAGCCTTTTCTTTCCAGGTTACAAAGAGACAATGTTTTTAATTAATTAAGGCCAGTGTTTAGCATGATCCGTTTTTGGTTACAATCTTCGATCCATGTAAAAAGAAGTCTCTCTAATTCAGTCATTATAAAACTTTGATTTTCAGTGCATGCATGATGAAATTCAAGCTGCCTTACCTTTCTCTTTGTATTCAGCAGTTGATTCATCCATTTTTGTGTTCTTTTGCCCTATCTTTGCTCTCGACTCGCCTTGTTCATTTTTCTTTATTATTTCAAGTTTTTCTTCCAATCAGATTACTTTTCGAATCATTTTCACACTTCAATTTTTTGCTGACCAATTCTTTTACTCATGATTTAAAGGTTAGGAAAATAATTTAAAATAAAAAAAGTAAGGTAAACAAATTGCACGAGATATGATCAGCAAAATGCTATGTAAAGCAGACGACATAAATTTTGGCGGTAAATTTGGAACATAGCGTACATGGAAATAGTGTAGTATGCCATTAAAAAATAACTTTGTAAAATGTTTCAAATCGGTAACTAAATTATTTCATCCTGGTGAGTGATTTTTTAAAATAGTTACCCATAAAAAATATATAGATCGAAAATTTTAAAATCTGTAACGTTTATTTTTAAGATGAGATGTATATAGGCGCACTAATTGAATTTTAGAGGCGCACTAATCGAAAACGCACTAATCAGGGGCCGCATTAATCGAGGGATTGCTGTATTCACTACACTTTCAGGCTATAAATAAAATGGCTAAATAAATAACATTCCAGTCAGTGAGACAAAATATTTTGCGCCTACTGCGATCCTCGATCGTCATGGAGATGTCATGTGATACTAACAATAATGCTAAAACGAAGCACTATATATAATTACTTCCGTGACATTTGAAACTATCCATAAACAGACATATTTATAAATCATCTAATGCTTTCACAAATAAATATTTACAGCATATTGTCATTTAGTTTGCCAGAACGAGAAGACAATAAACATTACTTTTTTATTTATATTTTAATCAAAATTCATTCTTTACAACTGAATGAATTCATTGCATTCTTCATTTAAGATAGATTTTCAGCCAGAGAATTGTAACACACAAAAAAGCAATATTCGTTGTGTATAATATAATTAGGAATTATGTGTATTCATATTTTAATTAACAAATTTATGTATGCAGAGCTTTTACGTCTTCGTTAAAATACTTGAACTAGAATTTCATTATTTTCATATGAATAAACGAGCAACTTATCGTGTTGTGTTGTCCTCTAAAAATGAAAATTTTCTTTTTGTTATTAAATTTAACAAAACTTGTTTCCATTCATATAAAATGGAGAGGGGGGGGATTACAAACAAAATAAACTTGGTTCACCACAGTTTATTAATATAAACGTAATCTGTGGGTAGCTGGCATCAGGGAAGTCAATTTAAAAAGGAATCATCCAGAGAATGAGAATAAAGAGCTTGTAGACAATATAGTTCACTTTTTTATTTAAACTCTTAAATGAATATAGTAAATTAATTTTATATATGGCTTATTTGTTTGAAATTTATTATTAATTAAGAATTATTCTTTGAAAAGTTTAAAGCTAGAAACCAAATGTCTTTTTTTTTTAAAGTATCGTATTTATTTCATAAAGAGATTATATTTCATTAATGTCTGTAATCTATTTACCTGTCCAAAAGGTTATGAATACCTCTCAAATCTAAAGTGCGGGAGATAAATGAGAAAGAAAGAACCTTCGGAAACAAAAGCTTCAAGTTAGGTAATATCTAAAGGAGACTTGATATAACCGATATGCCTTTTGAGAATTTAGTAGCTGGAGGGTTAATCTAGCCCAAATCCACTTGGGGCAATCTTGGAAGATTTAAGTTGACAGCTGCCTTAAAGGTAGCTTTTACTGGACTTGGGAAGTCGTCTGAAAGGATAATTGATGTCCTACTTTCGCTATCTTTTGTGTTTATAGTTCATTATCACACTCTTGAAGAGAGTAGCTGTGGGGAGAAAATAGCGAATACTATAGAAATCACCTCGCATTTTTTTTAACATTAGTATCATAATAATAGCGCTATCTAAAATTAACATATAAAAAACGGCCTCAAAAGATTTACAAACCTTAATATATTAAGAGGTGAATGTGCTAACGAAATATTCCAAACTAGCAGACGACATACAACAGCTTTGTCTTTCGGCCGGTATTTACAATAAACAGGAGTGGATAACATTACTTAAATAACGTCATCACAACAATTTTGTTTTTGCGTATTCTGTCAGATTGCTAAAAATAAAATCAAGTGCCACCTGGAATTTCACAACGAATAATGATTATATGCCATCAGTTTATTTTATTTTATTTAATTTAAAGTTCAACCAAACTTGAAGTTCGATGACATAAGAATGTTCTTCGCTGCCGTGCAGTGTCGATAACTGAAAAATGAGATCGTTTATTAAATTCCTCAAATTTTAATTTCCACAGGAGAATAGCTGGTGTAGTTTAGCTAATCAAAACTTTTACGTTCAACTTATCGTGTTGTTGTCCTCTAAAAATGAAAATTTTCTTTAATAATTGTGTTTATCATTGCGTTTCAAATCATGTTTCCAATTGTTTTCAAATAAAAACTGTAGACAGTGACTGGTACAAAATGAAACTACTTTTCAGCTATGACTTTCATCCAGATACGATTCTTTATTTCTTCAAATTAAGTATCTTACTGTCAGGGGCGGCTCGTGCATAGGCACTGCGGAACTGCAGCATCCCCAATTTTTCTCGATATATAAATATATTTATTAATTTATTTATATTTGCTTATCATATTTAATTTTATCATCAACAATCCTATACAATTCTCTTATTTTGAATAAAAAATAATAAAAATCCATCTTGTAGCACTTTAGGAGGGCGGAGGACGCTAGCAGCACTGTATTTATCAGTATTATATGCACGTCATAGTGAGATGCGAACTATTAGCGCAACGCGGTACTGTCCGTCGCGCAGTTCCTGTTCTTTATATGCAATTCTGCGCCAGTAGTAGAGTGTTAGTAGTGCTCATCGTGTTTACTCCGTTTCTTTAAATATTTGGACATTACAATTAAAAGATTTAATTTTAATGTCCAAAAATTGTAAATCCATTCCTTTAATTACAATTAAAGGAATGGATTTTATTTTTAAGTAATTTTGAATTATACCAAACTGTATAATTTTATCGATAATAAACAATATTTTTTCATGTTTATTTTTTTTTAAATTTTTACCATAGTTTTGATATTTTTTCAAACACGTAGTATTTAAAAAAATATCAAAATTATGGTAAAAATTAAATATACGTATGCACTGTACTTACAGTGTGTATGTATATTTCGAAAGTTGCAGCACTCCCACAATTTCAAGCCACCAGCAGCCACTGCTTATTATCAAAGAAATCCAATCGCTAATTAAGGAGTATCTCATTATAATAGCGAGACCGTAACAAACAATAGAAATAATCTGCATATGTAAGATGAGCTGTCTAGAACAAATTGTACAGCGAACTGGAAGCCGAATTCAGCTATAATTAATAATTGTTTATCGAAGCAGAAATAAGTCCTTCACATAGGCCAATGGCATTAAAAATTAAGTTAATTATGCGTTACTTCTAAAATCAGTCATTTTATAGCGAAACTGAACAGAATCAATATTTTAATAGATTTCTTTCAACCCTGGAGACAAAAGCATTAAGTCTGAAAAAATTCAAACCATATAAACAGCGATTTGCGGTGATATAATTATGGTCTAGAATCGAGTAAAGTTTAAATTATAATAGTTAACAAACAAAATTCTTATTTTAAAATTTAAGAAATGAGATTCTACTGTATTTGAAGGTGAGGAATCCATTTGTGTTTTGTAAAATACCAATCTTAACGAGAGTCTTGATCTTAACAGACATATATATGCCTTGTCGTACGTGTGTGGGTGGGGTGCAGATTTGTGTTATTTGACGCTAGGTCTCAATAAGAAGAAAGACCAGCATTAGGTCAGATGATGCCCGTCATCGACAAGGGGAATTTTTTTCTAGGTCTTTATTCAACCGATTTCAGTCACTCAATCTATATTAGTGAACAAGTACTTGGGGATTTCCTAGTTAGCATAAGGAAACACTGCAATTTTTTTAGCACATAGGGAATCATGAAAACAAGTGCATTTTTCATTAGTACTACACATACTACATATCTTTTTCCGCTTTCATTTTCCAATTCTCATCCGTCCAAGACAGGTTGAAACCTTGATTACGGGTTTTAGGCAATTTAATGCAGCCCTTTTGCCGTTTCTCTGCTGCATCTATACAAAGGTAAGTATTTTATTTCAGTAGACGTGTGTTCATGGCACTGGTTTGCTGAATAGCTACACATCTTGCAAAATTATTGACTCAATGGATTCAGGGAAAAGGCTGTTTGGATGATTTGGAGAAAGGAAATATCATGAAACACAGTTTTACTTCTGCTTAACTATCTGGATCTTCTGTGAAGCAGAAGATCCAGACAGTTAAGCAGAAGTAAGCAGAATGCCAGACATCGCATTACTGAACTTTCTGCTTCCCAGGTGAATATGAGATCACTGTTATCAGATGAAAGCATTTGTGGAGTTGTCAACAGATCTCATTTGATTGAACAGAAGAAACTAAGTTTCTCTTGTTGAAAGATTTGAGTTTATTTAAATAATCGGAACAACAGAATTTATTTTTAGAAATAAAAACCCAACAAAAGCATCAACAAATTACATTGTCACCAAATGAATTTTTCCAAAATTTATATTTCGAACCCAGGGGGTTTGTCCTGCTCAGCTACAGAGGCGCTGTCGTAGTCACTTTTTTTTTTCTTCCGTTGTTGTTGCAAATTTTGTTTACTAATACCATGTAACGATCTTAGGGGAAAGAGTTATAGTTTCGTAACATTAGGTTGGGGGGAGGATTCGAACTAAGATAGTTTAGTTATAATTCAAATATTAAAAATATTTCTCACTATTTTTTCTCATACAATCTATTCGCATCAGTGCAATGACCAACGTGATTTTAACCCCCTTTTTTTACATAACTATGCTTTCTTAGGTGCTGCCTTAGGAATGTGCCAACCATTAGTTGAATTCACCATGAATTTCCATACCTTTCAGTTCCAATACCAGTAGGTAAACATTGGGTATTAGCCGCCTAATTTGTTGAAAAGCCAAACATTTCTAAAAATGAATATTTAGCTAAGGTATTCCTGCAAGGAAGGTAACTATTGCTCATCAAGAAAAATGAAGAAGGTAGAATGGCCACATCAGCAGGAAATTAATAAATGTGATCAACCCAATGATGGTTTTTGAGTATGTTCATTGGATAGTCTTTTAAGCTCTACATTGAATAATGTATTGCTAAAGTTCTTAAAGAATTATTTATTAGCATTATAGAAATCGATGTATACCCATGCGGGTCACTGAATTAGAAACTTGTACAGATGTACGGAAACATCACTCACGCAGCTTATGTGCAAAATACTTAGTCCTGCGTCACCACGTGATCCAGGCAACTATTTATGAATGATGGTGGTTAGTAATTATCAATATTGTTGTTCACAATGGGAAAAACAAAGGATCTTTTGGAGTTCGATAAAGGACTTATTGTGGGTGCCCGTCTGCCTGGACCTATAATTTTGAAAAGAGCAGAGCTGACTGGTTTCTCAAATGTAAGAGATCCCGAATGTTTAATCATCGGAAAAATAACTTACATTGCTTGTGTAAGAGACATAATTGTGGTCCAAAGACTGTCAAGAACGAGATTGCCGCCTTCTGAGAAGGCTTGTATGGGCAAACAGAACTTCCTGTTGCAGTAATTGACCAAAGCATTTAACGAAGGCTGTTCCAGACCCATATCTGACCAAACTATACGCAGGGAATTGATGAGGATCGATATTGGCGGTCGCATGCCTATACGGAAGCCATTGTTTTCCGCGAAGAACTAAAAAAAAGTCATGTGATCCAACAAGTCATGGTACACCTTGTTCTGTACTTGACAGTAGCCACAGAGTTTGATGGGAGCTCCCCCATGATGGCATGAACCCAGCTTGTCTTGCAAACAGCAAAGATTCTGGACAGTAGCACACTCAGGATTTAATCTTGGGGGAGGACGGAGTTGAGTAGGCGATTTGAGAATATACATTACGCATCGCATACGACCTATGATTGAGCATCTGCAACGATTGCTAATTCATAAGTATTATAGAAATAGAAGACACGACACAGCATAAAATTAGGAAAAGATTTTTGGAAAATTTTCTAGTTTTTTTTCCCTTTTTCTTTGGGGGGGTACCTTGTCCCCCTGAGGGTGTGCCACTGGTTCTGGAGGTAGTGTCATGGTGTGGGATATGTTCTGTTGGAACTGAACGAGTCCCCTGATATTGCTGGAAGGTCAGTGTCCTCTAAAGAATATCTGACATTGTAATCGATCAAGTCCATCTTGCAATGTTGACTTTTTATAAAGCATGTGACGGTTGTTTCATGGAAAACAACGCTACTTTCCTTTATGCAAGAATTGTTCAGCAAGAATGACAGCGACTTCCACTATCTTCCTTGGCCACTACAAATCCTGTACCTGAACCCTATTGAGAATGCATGGGACACATTTGAAAAAATTATCAAAGAGAAAAGTCCTTTTCTGTCAAAGCTGAACAATTAAAGGACCGTCTGGTATGTTGTAGATTGAATTCAACACCTTGTGGACTCTGTACCCAACCGCATATGTATTGTAATTCGGGCTAAATGAGGTTCGCCCACTTATTAAATACGTTTCTAATTCAGTGGCAGGTATGTGTATGATTCGCATCCATTTGACTAATGAGAGACCATAAATTGTGATATTTCAAAACCTTTATCCCTTGATTATTGCATAATTGTGTAAAAAAATTATGCAATAAAGAATTACTAATGAAAACGCATGAAATGAAATTTTCTATTATAATTAAATAATCAGTTTATTAGAACAGTCAGGAAAAAAAGGGGAGAAATGGCAGTTTGTAAGACTATATTAAAGCAATATGCAAATAAATGGGGCATATTTTGAAACATTTACATAAAAGTAGAATTTAAAAAATTTCCTCTGCTTATGTTGTTTATTCTTCGAATAGGCAGAGCATCTTGCGCCCTAGCTTCTGGAAATAGTTGGGTAGCTAGTCTTCAGCATAGCAGCCACCAACAACTGAGGTCATGGCTATTTGAATTTGCAGTGCAACAAGGAGAAAGTGAAGCAGGCAACTGCTACTGTCTAAAGATCCTGAATTTGCTAAAACTTACACTGTTATCGTAAACAACGAATTCTAAGGTAATTCTTCTGAGATCGGTTAAAAAAACGAGTTGCTACAGAAAAAAAAACTATACATATGCCAGAAGTTGATCAACTTTGAGCATTTTTCAGAAATAAATATTGGGACAGGCATCATTTCTGATTATCAGGTAAGAATTCAAAATCTTTTTGCTATTATTCTTGGATATCTCACAAATAAAGCCAAATGCCTATTTATTCAGTTCTTTGCTTATAAGAACAGGCCTGTGTAGCTCAGTGGAAGTGGCACTTGCATCCTCTATGCTTGGCCGCTCAAAGTTAGACCTAGGTTCGTCTAGTTGGAGACTAGAGGAACTTTTTCTAAGCCTATCTTTGACCAGTTCCCAAGTTAGTCGATCTCGAGCAATGGCAAGCGGGTTTTTAGTCCTGTAAACTCAAGAAAATCGACTGTAGTACTCACATTATTTCAGACAATAACATATCCTGTTAGGGTTAGGCACGAAGAGATGGCAGCACTTGTTTGCTGGTCTCTTCATCAGTAGCCACCTATAATTAGTGATGGACATAGGCAGGCCCAGCTGATGGCATGTGCAAAGTGTGCAATATATATATAGGTGCCGCAGAAGAAAAGGCACCTAAAAGATGTCAAAAAATGAGATGAGTTTAAACGAACAACGAATGGTACATAAAATTATGAATGCACATCGTCTTCCGTTCGGGTTCCTTCAGATCTTCCTGGAGATGAACGAATCAATTCTGAAATTATATTCTTGACCTGATTATATCACTGTAATTTTTGATTAAAATTTATGAAAATATACCTAAAATAGTTCTTTATTTTTTGATGTATCATAAATCAACTTATGATTAATTGTTGAGTTCTGTGTAAGGGCTATATCCTAATTTTAATTTGAAGACTTTTCAAATTCACTGATTGCATTGAGAATACTATTGACTTTGCCCGTTTCAGTTGCTAAGGGAGAGAGAACATTTTCTAAATTACAATTAATAAAGAACTACCTGCAATCAAGCATGAGTCAAGAAAAACTTAATGGTTTGGCACTAATTTCTATAGAAAATAATATTGCTCAGTCTATCAACATTGATGTACTGCAACAGGATTTCGCTAAAATGAAAGTCAGATGAGTCCCTTTTAGCAAAATTAATGTAAAGAATATTTGAATAAATCTCTTAACTTTATATTACTATTTTATATTATTTTGAAAATTTATATAACTTGAAAAAATTTGTATAAGCAGGAATAATCCGTAGGTAACATTATTCTGTAAAGCGGTTTTCATTTATTTTTCATTTCCTGTTCTTATTATTCACACTTTATTCAAAAAAATAATTTTTTTGGAAAGGTACCAAACATTAATCACTAAGCGCGGGTCCTGGACATAGGCCAGCTATCTCTGATTGGCTACTGGTGGAGATTAAACTGCCCACTCAGTCTCCAAAAGCTACATAGGGTATAAAGGTCTTGCCTACTCCCTATCAGGATAAGAGGCATTAGCTGATTTATTTTTATTTTATATTGTTTATAAGAATATGTGCTACTCGGACTATTGTTCCAAAATTACACGGACTTCTCACTATGGGATCTTAAGCTATGTTGAAATCTAAATTTTGAATAAAAAATTACCTTTGACTTTATTAAATAGTTTTCAAAGGTATACGTTCAGCCATAAGGATGGTATTTCCAGTTGATCTCAGATGTTCAAGTTTTGCTGCAATCAATCAGTAACCAATATCATAGCTCAGCACTATAGATATTTTTGTATCAAGACAAAATGTTCATTAAGCTCTGTCCAGAATTCATTTTAATTTTTGTTTATCAGAAATTACATTATTAAATGTTCACATACCAGTATTCAACATGTTATTTGGTGTTGAATGTTAATGTTTATTTGCCATTGATTGTTTCTGTTGACAAGCATAATAATTAATCTCAATATTTGTCTGCTATTGCACAATGCCTGGAAGAGTGTCTGCTATGTTTGACTCTTCCTGGCAGTTTGAGATTGCACCTCATAGCCATTCCTTGTTTGCCACTGGTGCTGATCAGGTACACCAACGACATGCCTGATGATGATGATCCTTTCTGTTTAACATGCCATCCACAGTATACCTGAGAACTATTGCACATGGCCATTTCCAAGATTTTGGCCTCCTTTGCTTGCTTCCACTATCATCTCTTATTTGAAATCATAAGGGGAATATGTATATTCATTATTATTATTATTTCGGGCAACTCCAAGGAGTCGACAGACTCATCGAGGGAGGCCCTAACATCATGTCAAGAACAACTATTCAACATTCACACAGTGTCTGTCATACCTTGCCTTGAGCTCATTCACGGTCATAGCACCCACAACAGACTCAGGCAGCTTATTCCTTCTTTTACCACTCTTCAAGTAAAAAACCTAGCTCTAACAACCTTGTTAACCACATTCTTGCCCAGCTTCCATGTATGGCCCCTAGTCCTCCCACCACCAGTCCTATTCTCCAAAATATCTTCTGGTTTAATCTTATAGAAACCCTTCAGTAATTTGAAAGTCTCAATCATATCACCCCTTTTCTACCTATCAACCAATTTTTGCAACCCACAAATCTTCAATCTGTTCTCATAAGGTTCATTCCACAGACCTGCCACCTTCTTGGTCACTCGTCTCTGGATCCTCTCCACCTCCTCCCCATCAAGAAGAAACCCTGGTGCCCATATCTGGGCACAGTAGTCCAGATGGGGTCTTATCAGGTCTCGATATAGAGGAACAATATAATTATATAATATTCATTATATAAGAATGTATATGCAGAATATCTTTATTGAGCAATTTATGTCACCATGTTTAATAATGTCAAGTTTATTAATGATATTTTGATTTTTAATGTGATCATGCAGTTTGTTCACTTCTCTAACTATCCTTAGAATCTGTGTGTAGTATTTGATTAGCTGTTTTCTTTTCAACTTTACTCTCATTTCCATATGGCTAACATTGCTTTAAACACTTCATTGACTGATATCTCTTTTGCTCCATAAAAATTTATTCGAATAACTTTCATAAATACTTTCACCTGTTTGGCTTGCTGAAACAGCACTTTAGTGGCAAACATTTTTCTGATGATCAGGAGGTTGAAAATGAGGTGAAGAGTAGGCCGAGATACAAAATTCTATGCTACTAGTTTTGAAGGACTAATAAAGTGATGAGACAAGTGTATAAATGTTGCAGGAAATTACAGAGAAATAAATGTTTTTTCAAGGTTTGCATTTCACTTGCTTTATTTTTTTATAACTATTTAAGAGTTAAGGGTGGGATAAGGGTTAGATAATACAGAAATCAAATTTTTCAAATAATTTCAATTTGCTAATAACTAAGATTGATCTCCCACTGGGCAATGAAACTCATACACCAGCTAGAGACATTCACAAAACATGCGTATGATGGGAATGGAACCAAGTGCACACCTGCTGGAGAGCAGATGTACATTTGGCCAACCAGGCTGGCATTTTATATTTGGTACAGCTGTAGTAATTAACTAAATTAACGAGCCTTGAACTTTTTATTATGTAACTAAGTCCTTTAAGACTTTTAAATATCAATCTCAGTGGCTTAACTATTTTCTTTTCTAATTTATTTTGTTGAAAATAATTTTATAGCCCTCGATCACACACCTCATTCACTATGGGATACCATTTAATTGGATAAATCCAAAATCTCTCAATACTTTTTTGTTTGTTTGCTCCCTCCATATCGTGTTATACCCTACGCCTTGAAAAGGCTACATAAAACTGTCCATGAGTCCACCAGGAGGCTTATTACTATCAGCACTTAATCAGATTTTTTTTTAAATGTCTTTTAGTGAATGATGAGAAAAAGCATTAGTGGAGGACATTTTGTGGTATAGCAGGAGATGATTCACTTTGGCTGTCTAAACAAGCTGAAGGAAGAGACTGATGCCAAGAGATTATCTAATCTTTGGGTGATGTCACCATGGTGCTATCAGGATGGAAAAGACTGAAAACAATGAGGACAGAAGTTATACCTAATAGACTTAGTGAGAGACACTAGAAAGCTCAACTGCCCAATTTGAGCAGGAGGTAAGTTATTACATTTTGCCCTTATAAAGTGTGCTTTGGATTTAAAAAAAATTTTTAACACTTGCTTCAAGCTATAATATAAGCTGAATGGGAAGCTGGAGTTTTGAGTTGAATTGAACATATGCTGTATTTTTATTGTGGACTGCATGCAGAGGCACATTTTTCAGAAAACCAGGACTCAAGGTTTGCAGTGGAGGCGGAAGGAAGGTAAGGTCCCTCATTCCAGTAAGGATTATTTTGGTTAGTTCAGAGCAGGTGTCTGGATCAAGATAGTGAAAGCAGGAATCTTATCATGGAAAGGAGATGTAGATAAAATTATAGTCTGAGTGGATAAAATCGATCATGATGATCTTGACAGCAAACGATTTGGCTTGATCTGTGAAGTTTGTGTTATGAATATTATGTTACACAATTTGGGTGATTGACTGTAAATCAACTTTTAGAGATAAGTAGTCAAAAAAGGGACAGCATCATTGTCTGAATCAGGAGAACAATAAATGAAAGCTATGATGTGAGGAAAGGGAATCTTGAGTCAGAGCAGATGGAAAACGTCGAGATTCCAGGTTTGACAGCTTTGGCAAAAGTGTATATTTCTTCCTTTTGCAAAATACACCATACCGGCTGCAGTTAGGATGGTTGAGATGGACTGTAGTTATGGAGGATGCTATCTGGGGTTCGGTTAATAACAAATCAGGTTTTGATGCTTACAAGTGGTGGTTTATGTTAATGTTTATATTGATGCCCAAAGGATATTTTTTTACATCTGCATGGTAATCTTTCATGGCAGAGTTCTGTAGGAAACTTAAAAATCAGGGACATGTAGCTGAGGTGAGGGATTTTTCTCATTCTCACACAGGGAGAGCTCAGACTCCAATACAAGTGTAGTCTTGACAGTGCTCACTGTACACTGCTATACTCTGACTTCCTTCAAGCATGATCTAGGAAAGCAGTATTATCCAGTTGATCAGGAAGCTTCCAGAAAGATACATTATTGGGTTCAGTCCTGTGTACTATCTAGTAGCCTACTTGCAGGAACAGGTTTACTGCTGTATCCTCATATGGAGAGGTGCTGGCTCACTAAGTTATTAATCAGTGTGTTGATCATGTAATCTACTTACAAAATTTTAAAGTTTTAGAATAGCTGGGAGTCAGAATTTCATATCTTAAAATAAGCTGCACTTAAGATATAAAATTTTAATTTCATATCTTAAGTGTGGATAAGGGGGTCAAAGCTGTAGGAACCTTTTAAAGGAGTGGGGAGAACCGACCAGGGCTTCTGACCTAATGTTTAATCCTCACCTTCTTGTGGTGCACCCGGTTTCTACATGGATACTGAATAAATGAGGATGAGCTGACAATTTGAGATTTTGGCAACCAAATTGTATTCTTACTGGCTTAAATCACAATGTAAAATGATAGTAAAACATGACAAAATTTCATGCCGGCTGGGCTATTGCCCAGTTTTTTTTTCTTTTTTTTTTTTTGCTGAGACAAACAGCAAAAAAAAAAAAAAAAAGAAAAAAAAAAGCCAGCTATTGGAACAAATTCTAAAACACATCCCAACTCAACATTACCAGAGTTTAAGATCAGTACTAAAACAAACCTGAATGACAAAGAAATGGAACTAGCTGAAGAATTGGATAAGTACCAGATCGGCATAATAGGAGTGAGTGAAACAAAAAAGCCAAAAACTAGTGAGATCTTTCTTAGAACAAAAATGCAAAATGTTATAGTCAGGCAATGACAATCAAGGAAAAGGAGTATCCATAGCATACAACACCAAATGAGGCTAATCTTCTTGAATGGCAAGCAATATCAAGGTAAAGTGATGTGGGCAAATATCAGAATGGGGGAACTGGACCATGAGACTTATTTGTGCCTATGGTCCCACAGAAGGTTCTAAGGTAGAAATGGAGGAATTTCTTGAGGCATTAGAGAAAGCAACTGACACAATGAAAAAGAAAAAGTTGGTTCTTGTTGGGGATCTAAATAGCAGAGTAGGAAATGATTGTGAGACATACAAAAATATTTTGGGAAAATTTGGAGAAAAGAGAAAAGCTAATAATAATGGCAAATACTTGTTTGAGTTCTGCTCAGGACATGGACTACTAATACAATGTTCCAACATAAAAATGTGCACAAATTCACATGGAGAGAAGAGGCAAGGAATAAGAAAAGTCTCATTGACTATGCTATTGTTGACAGTCATGTTTTCTCCCTGGTGCAGGACACTAGAGTGTACAGAGGATTTGAAATCAGAAGTGAGCAGGATAAAATTGAATTTCATATTGAAAAGAACAAGAAAGAAAGTTTTAAAGTGAATGAAAGTTGAGCAGCTCTCAGATGTAAACTGTAGACTAAAATACACACATTATTCAAGAAAAAATGAAAGAGTTTGAGAACAGGAACCAAATCTTGGAGATTTAGTGGCAAGCCCTGAAGAAAATATTTATTGATTCAGCCAGAGAGGCATGTGGTGAGGTTGTCTGTAAAGATAGAAAAATCAGAACTCCATGGTGGACACAGGAAGTAAAAGAGGCAGTGAAGGAAAAGAAGAAAGCATATCAAAAGTTCTTGTCAAATAAGTCAGCTTGTGCTCTTAGAGAATACAGAGACAAATGTAAGAAAGCGAAACACTGTGTAAAACTAGCTAAACAAAAGTCATGGGAAGACTTTGGTAAGAACATAGAAATAAATATCAAGAAGATGGCAAGATATTCTGGAGGTTGTTGAAGAAGCTCAGTAATGGAGGAAAGAGTGCTGTGAAAGGAATCAGAGATGATAATAGTGACATGAAAAACTAAAGAAAAAGATATCTTTGATGTATTGAGTAATTATTTCAAAATTACTAAAAAATTGCTAAACAAAATAATCGGTAACAGCACAATAGTAAAAAAACACTGATCATGCATGCAATCAGGAATACATATCCATACTTGAAGTAGAAAAAGCTATCAAAAGCCTGAAATGTGGAAAGGCAGCAGGAGTAGATGATATTCGACCAGAAATGCTCAAGTATGGAGGTATAAAAGTCTTACAGTGGCTGCACTGCATAGTTCAGAAGGTCTGGACAGAGGGACGAATTCCAGATGATTGGAGTAGAGCTCTCATAGTACCCATATATAAAAAAGGAAATAAAACCAAATGTGAGAATTATAGAGGTATTTCCTTACTGAGTGTTCCTGGTAAGATTTACGTAAGTATACTTGAGAAACGGTTGAGAAGAATTGTGGAAGGGAAGCTTGGTGAAGAACAAGTTGGATTCAGGCCAAATAGATGCTGTCAGGATCAGATTTTTACTTTACGAGAAATAGTTGAGAAATAATGGGAATATAACAAAGATCTGTATTTAAGTTTTGTAGATCTGGAATAGGCATATGACAGGGTGCTAAGAGAGAAGCTATTCAAATCACTCCACTTGTATGGTATCAAGATACTTAGTCTTTATTTGAGTTGTAAGTTAATAGTTAGAACTGAAGGAAGTACAGGAAGATGGTTTCATGTTAAATCTGGTGTGAGACAAGGATATACATTATCCCCTCTGTTATTCATTATCTATATGGATCACATTATGAAGGAAAGTGGTAGTAAACCTGACATAAAAATTGGAGATGTTAATCTCAGCTCTTTGCAGATGATGTTATGCTTCTAAATAAATCTGCTGCAACTCTTCCAGATTCCCTGACTAAATTGAATAACTGTTGTAAAATATATGGTATGAAGGTCAGCAATAACAAGACAAAGACAATGAAAATAGGCAGAAGCACTGAAAATATCAACTGCATTGTGAATGGTAAATTAAATATGGAAATAGACAATAGAATCAACAAAGCTGGTATGGGAGAAAGTGAACTGAATAAATTTATATGGAACAAGAGAGAAATTAGTCAAAACACTAAATTAGCTATATACAAGACGGTGTTCAAATCAATTTTAATTTATGGATCTGAGAGCTGGGTTAGAAATAAAACACTTGACCAAAGACTCCCAGATATGAGTCCTGAGAAAGATTAGGGATGGGAGCAGATGGCATCAATAGCAATGTCATATTAAAAATTAGATTAGAAAAGAACTTGATATTGTTAGCATCTAGGAATGTGTTAGCAGAGCTAATCTCAGGTGGTATGGTCACTTAAACAGAATGGGAGAAGAAAGATTAGCAAAACAAGTGTTCTCTGCCAGGTTGTCAGGAAAAAGGCCCAGAGGAAGACCAAGATATAGGTAAATTGATACAGTAAAGAGTGGCTTAGAAGATAGAAATAGAAGATCTCATAATGTTGGAGTCTTGACAGGTAAGAGATTGATTTGGAGGAAAATTGTTGCTAGGAAGTTAGTAATGATGTAAGTTTTTCATGTAGTACTATCATATCCTGTACACTCCTTGAAGGTACATGTTAGGAATTTGATGATGAAGTGCACTTTTATTACCTTGCTGCACAAATGCAGTTTCTGGAAGCCTTTTTTTTGTAGGTATAAGTTGGGCTATAAATTTGGCTAATGCTGCCAGTTCTCGAAAACTGCCCACTAGTTTTCCAAAGATCCCTCAATGCATTTGAGGTCAACAATGACTGAAAAATATATTCAAGCAAGATGATAAAAAATATTCATTCCCTGCATCTTGGACTATATTAAGGACTTGCATAGAGGAAACCTAAACATTTTCAGTGTAGTTCTTTTATTTTGTTGCTGGCTTGTGATAAAATTTGTTTCATATAAACCTAATTAATGCTATGACAGGACGTGGGTAATTAATTTCATTTACATAGGATATGTCTACATGTCACATGTTGTCTGGTTAGATTGCAGGATGAAACTATCCCAGATCCATAAGAATAGTTTAAAAGTTCTTATAAAGAAGGTTCTTCATGCTATTGATGGATTTGAACCTATGTCTTTCCAACTAAAAGATATTGGCACTACTGATCAAACTACAGCATAGTATTTCAGTAAGTTTATTGTCCTTCTTATAAAATAAAAAGTTGAATAATATGCAGTCATGAATATGAATGTGCATCTAGAATAGATTCTGTGAATCACATACAATCTAAATTATAAATAAGAGTTCTATACTTTTCTAGTAAACAAGAGCATACCAGAAAATTGCACTAAAATGCAATTTTTTCATGGAATCACATCCTGGTTCTCAATTTTTAGTACTTTGTTATAAATTGATCCTACAGTTCTTTATAATTTTTAGTTTTCTGTTGCTCTAAAATCCTTTAAGATGAAGGATTTCTTAAAGGATTCATGATTTCCAGAGCTTTAATTTCTCTTTTAAAATTCAACTTTTAATACTACAGCAATTTGTCCCATAATTATCTTTTTGAATTTTTTGGAAATTTTATAGATAGGTATTAAAAATGTAAGTTTATTTCTATCCCTTGTTTTAACAAACTTTTCCATGAGACTAAGCTTAATATGCAATGGTGAGAGAAATATTTTCTGAAGGTCAAAGAAGGGCTTGTTTTGCATTCTCTCTTTTTCTGGTATAAATTCTTTTCAGAAAGGTGTAACAATGTTGAATCCAGCACAAAAAAAAAGCATGAATGCTTTGTTAATCCTTCTATCATACTTAGCAGTAAATTGCTACAATTGTCTAATGATAGTCTCTGTACCATATTACTTCAGTGATGAACTTGGCCATTATTTGAAGTTGTCTTCTTTCCACTTACTGCATGCATAAGAGGTAAGAAAGGATTCTTGCCATTATCATGCAAAATTGCTTTCAAGCTTGCTTAGTCCACAAACAAGAGCCAATATTTGGGCTCATGAACTTCATTATTCTAACAACTATCTACATCACAACAGTAACAAATTCCATTCTTTGTATCTAAATGTAAAGTCAGGATTTTGTTTATTTCCATTTCTAAAAACAAATTTTCATGTCCTGAAGCTAATAAGGTCCACCAACTATGAGATCCACACAGTGGATTAACTGCAACATTCATTGCTTTCTTTGTACTTATTCATAATAAAGCTGGTTGACATTAAAGGAAACAGAAGGTTCATCTTCTTGCGGTGATGGTGGAACTGTAAAATCTAGAGTGAAGCACTAATTTTATTGTAGATTTTAACATTTTTTATATGCATTGAGCCCATACACAAGAGGTTGGCTAATCAATCTATAGTACATTAGTACCATGCATGGGTGGTGATTTGGGAAAGGAGAAACTTGTTTACATTTGATTTAAAAGCTTGTATGTTGTACTCCTTGGGAGGCACGTAAGGGAAAAGACTATTCCACAGTACAGAAGTAGCAGAGATGAAGGAGGAGGAAAAGAAACTTGTTCTGTGGGTTTTGAGTTGTACTGCGAAGGGATGTTGGGTGGCAGCTGCACATGTTATAATGGATTTAGAATCGATAATTCCCCAACTCAGTACTATTTCATGCAAAGATTTATAGAACACTATTGCAAAAACCAAATGCATGTGGAAAGTGGATGGAGTGAGTTGGTTAGAGATGGGTTATTAATCAATCTGTGCCTTTCTCTGTACTTGTCAAAGCATTCTGAGGGAACTCTTAGGTGGCCCACTCACATGTGAGAGCAATATTCAACTGGGTGGATTTGTAATTTGTACAAGGTCAACAGCTGTTCAGATGAAATAATATCTTGAGTGAAGAGAAATCCTAATTTTTTTCCAATTATGAGATCCACATTTATGCTGCAATGCATTTAGGCCAGGAGAAGCTTGATGTCAGGGTGATTCCATTTAGAGAAATCTCATCTTGTTTAGAAATTCGAATGTTGTCAAGGACACTTTTAAGGTTATACTGGAATAATTTTTTTTGTGGGAAATAAGGTAGACCTGGGTTTTGCTAGCATGGATATTGACGTTATCTGAACCCCACTGGAGGATGGCTTGGAGAGTAGAATTGAGGACAGTGGTGGTTGATGTTCTGTAAGTTGAGGTGATTTGTGTAGAGTAAGGTGTGTCAAATGAAAGGGAGGAGTACAATATGCTGTCATCTGCAAAACTGTGTATTAGGTTGAAGGTCAACTGAAGTAGGTTGTTGATATACAGAAGGAAGAGGGTTGGTGAGGAAACAGAACCTCGTGCAACCAGCATTAGTTGAACAGTGAGAAGATAAGGAACCAGCTACCAGGTTCTGCAAGTCATGGGAGAGACCAAATGATGGGAGTTTGTTTAGTAAGAATGCCAGACCTGATCAAAAGTTTTGGATATATCAAGTGTAACCACTTGGGATTCACCAAACTTCTCCTTGGCATTTGTCCAGAGATGAATGATTCCATCACTGCCACTCAACAGTGGCAGTGATGGAATCCCAGCTGCTGGGTGTCTTCAATGTAGTGTAGGAGTTAGGAATTGCTGGTTCTCTCCATTACTTCAAATAGGACTGAGGTGAGCGAGATATGGTGGTAGTTTGATGGCAGTGATTTGTCACTCTTCTTGGGAATGGATTGAACACAGACCAATTTTTAGGTTGTTGATAGATATCAGTGGAGTAAGGCAGCATAAACAGGTGACATATGATGAGTCAGTTCTGGTGCACAAACCTTCAGAACTATTGGAGGAATGCCATCAAGGTCAGGAGACTTTTCTAATTTTGGCAATATTTTTTCTGATCTCTTTCTGGCAAAAGGACAGTAGGAGTATTTGGGGATCTGGAATGGTCAGGGGACATTTATCATGGTCAGTTAAATGTGCACTGAAGGCAAAGTGTGAAGCCAGGACATTGGCTTTTTTTGTAGGTGATGAGGCAATAGAGCAATCTGGGTATGATAGGGTGGGAGTAGTGTTGGGCAAAAATTACAACCAAAAACTTTGTTTGCACACACTTGGATAAAGGATTAAACTAAATTTATTATACTCTAACCAAGTGAAAAATAAACTTTCAACATCTTTCTCTAAATCCAGAGTAATTTATTAAAAAAGGGTGGCACACCATTTGACAACTCCTATAGGTGGAGATGACCTGCCAATGCTTCTGCCTGGTATCTGAGCTTGGGGCTGGCTCCCACTGAAGAGACCTCAATAAAGGTCGAAACTAGTCTGGGTAGTGGCCCTTCCCTTAATGCATAACATTAGACATATCCCCAAGGAGATGTGTTTTGCATTATAGGAGATACTGAGACAGGAGTGTTGGTAGCTTGCTCCACCTTTGCAACGAGTTGCCCTGGTGTTGTACCACCTTACCCCAGTCCTGAAGATACTTTCAGGCGCAAATTTGTTTGCTCACACTTGGATAAAGGATTAAACTAAATTTATTATACTCTAACCAAGTGAAAAATAAACTTTCAACAATGTTTTCTTTAGTGTTTGCCACTGAGACTCCAAGGTTTTGGCTCTTGTTTTTGAACTGTTTCATTCTTTCTTCAGTAATGTTCATATAGTTGAGTCTACAGTTTACCTGCTATAATCTTCCTTGAGGAATAATACACTTAAACATGTTCAAACCAATGCTTAGATACCTTGACTTATAAAAGGACATTTGAGTCATAGCAATTTAAAATTTTGGTATTATTAATGATAAATACAGTTGATTCTCAAAACAGCAAGAACCATTAAATTACAGAGTTTCTGAGTTTGCTATAGAAAGAAACTTGAGAGCTGACTATATTTAGAATAATAAATGTTCTCGCAGCTCAACTGTAAAATCTCTTGGAAGGGGGAAGTGACAGGGTTTTCAAAATAAGGGACTGACAACAAACTGTTATGTTTATAGTTATGGCCAAAATGACAAACAAGTCACTGTACTGTGCATGTTTTTCAACAGGAAAAATCCAAACACCTCTGCGTGAGACTAGCTGACATTCAGTGGAGATTCAAACCCAACACACCAGAGCAAAGAGTAATAATTTCTACCTGATGAATCTCCAAATAAATTATCTTATAGTATTTTGTTCAATGTAATGTATGATTTTTGTATAATAACTATATTCAACGGACCTCATTATAGCAACATTTCCATCACAATCAGGTTTAAATTATGAGGGTGGTCTGAAAAGTTCTCGGCCTCGACCATAGATGGCAATATTATTGGCAAGATTTTTTTTTTTTTTTCTCTAAGTTGGTACATCTGTCATAAGCATCCATGTGAAATTGCAAGTCATTCTATCAAGTATTTGTTTTATACTGTCTGAAGCAAAAGTGTTGTCTGTATCGTGCAGTTATAAAATTCCTTGTAAAAGAAGGTTGAACACCAAAAGAAATTCTTTCGAAGTTCAAAAAAGTTTATGGGCACTCTTCTCGTTCGTTTTTGACAATTAAGAAATGGGCTGCTGAGTTTAGACGTGGCTGTACCAGCCTTGAAGATGATCCATGTGAAAGATGTCCAAAAAGTGTAACACCACCAGAAATCGTTGATCAAGTGCACAAGACAGTATTGGATGACAGGCAAGTCAAAGTGCACGAAATTGCCGAGACTATAGGCATTTTAAAAGAACGTGTAGGATATGTTTTGCATGAAGAATTGCACAAAATGGGTGCTGTGCTTGCTCACAGCAGATCAAAAACGCACTCGCATGAAAATCTCTGAATGGTGCTTGGAGCGTTTTAACAAGAATAAAACTGATTTTGTGCGTTGATTTATTACTATGGATGAGGCTTGGATTCACCATAACACACCCAAATCCAAACAGCAGTCAAAACAGTGGACAGAAGCCGGTTCCATCAGCAGGAAAGGTCACGGCATTGTGTTTTGGGATGCTAAAGGCTCATATCTTACTGAGAACCACTACAGGAATAATGGTGCTGGAGCATCGTTGGAATAAATGTATTAGTCTTAAGGGAGATTATGTTGAAAAGTAAAAATAATTTTGAAATTATGAATTTGTTTTTTCATTGTTAGGCCAAGAACTTTCCAGACCACCCTCGTATAAACCTATTTTTTTCTATATTTAAAAAAAAAAAAAAAAAAAAAAAAATCCACTGAGATACAGGTATTCTGTTTGTAAACTGCTCTACTACCATGGTTATGAAATGAGCAAAAGTTTAATGCTTTATTAATATTAATTTGTAAAATTATTTCTGTACTTTCAATTGAAATCATTCTATAGTCTACTCATGAATGAAATATAAACTCAACATGACTTATAAAAACAATATTCTCATAGATACATGCAAGCTTGGCTTGATTTTTTTAAATGGGGGAGTGACAGCATCTGGAACTTCTCATTATATTAATATCCCACCATCTCAACAAACTTAAGTCAGATGTATACTTTATACAATATTTACAAATGTTATTGGTTTAGAAAATTGTACACTGATTTAACAAGCTATGAAGAGAGTAAATTAGGATGATATAAAACAGAAGACCACAGACTTTCTACACTTTCCAGAGTACAATGCATCTTCTCTAATATTTTATTTAGATGCTCTCTTGATGATGATTTTTTTAACATCTCCTTAATTTCTGGCAATAATTCACCTATCCTGGGGAGGGAAAAAAAAAAAAAGACAAATTATAATTATGCAATATGTAAGTCTATACTTGGTTGGGGCAGAAAATTAAAAATGTAAGTAACAGTAGATGTAAGTTTTTGCACTTTAAATTTATACTATAAATTAAAGGTACCAAGAAATTATATTCTTGGCTTAATCCTTTATCCAAGTGTAAGCAAACAAGATTGTGCCTGAACTATTTCCAGGACTGGGACAACTCATATAAAGAAGCTAATGACTTCACATCATTTCAACCTTAGTATCACTTATAGGCCTGGCTCCCACTTATAGACCTTCCCCATAATGCACAGCATTATACATGTCTGCAAGGAGATGTACTTTGCATTATGGAATACTAAGGCAAGTGATGTGAAGTCATTAGCTTCTTTATATGAGTTGTCCCAGTCCTGAAATTATTTCAAGCCCAAACTTGTTTGCTTACATTTGGATAAAATGAAACCAAGAATTCAATTTCTTGGTATCTTTAATTTATAACATAAGTAGATAATTTTATATGTATGTGATAAGAATGCTTCATAATTATTACTAACTGTAACCAGTTTTATCCATCTACTGAGAATTTATTCTAATTAAATATATCGACTGTTGACTATGAAATAACTCGAAATGAGATGGCTGTGAATTATCTTGCATTTGTTATGCTGCACTTTGTAGCTGATGCAGGCAAGAACTACTGTTAGGGTATATGCTGTCTCTTGGCAAGCACTATTTTTCCACCCTCCAAACTTGCTGCTCCTAGGCATTGCCTTCGTTGCTCAGCCCTGAATGCAAGTATTTCAAGGGGGAAATGGGCATATGTAGTAATTATAGTGAAATCAAAGTAAATACTTTTTATAAGCAAATAGAGAGGTAATGCATTACTGGAGTTGTGCTAACATGATTTGACACCTTTCATGTTTATATTACTGGTTCAAAGTTTCTAGGCCCATGGGGAAAGGACATGTCAAGCTCATACTAACATCAACATGCAGGTACCATAAGTTGCTTACTTTTTATAGATGCCTAATTTTTCTTCAAGAGCTGATATGCAAGATAACTCACAGAGTATATAAGAGAAGTACAGATCCATGAGAATTCTTGGTCCTTGACTAAAAAAAAGTATGTAGCTACTGTGGCAAAAATAGAAAAACAAAAAACAAGAATTATATATTTTTGAAGAGAAAATATTTAGCAGCAAGTGATGTTATTGCAACGTTAATGCCATTCACTTCTAATGAGCTAGCTGCTCTCTTCCTGCATTGGGGTTAGAAACTTTCAACCAGTACTATAATTGTATACGTTCCAAAAACTTTTTTTTTTACTAAAGAAATGTTTGTAGTTCTATTATATATTATTGAAGAGAAAATACTATCAACCTATTAATACCGGCAGCAAGTTTACACATTTGACTGCCATTGGCCAACGTCCTAACAAGAGCATGCAAAATAAGCTATAACTTTATAAAATGTGTTTTATTTATCTGATACTAGAAATGAAATTTCTATATTAATATATATAGAAACTTCATATATAAATCTCTAGTTCTTATAAAAATATCCATCATATGTCAATATTTATGGGCCTATAACTTAAAATATTTTAATCATCAATTTCTTATGTACCTCAAGGGATGTTTTGGTACTAAGACAGCACTACATTATTATTAATCTCCTATCAGCAATTTTCTTCCAAATTAGTGTATTACTTGTCAGCACTCCAATCTTTTCATGCTTATAAGGCACTTCTGCCTGAATCAGTCTTCCTCTGGGTCTTTTTCCTGCCATCTTGGCCTCAAACACTCATACTTAAGTAGCCATACCACCTTAGATTAGTTCCTTTTTAATATGATACTGCCATTGCTGTCATCTGTTCAGGCCTTTAATTTTTTAAGACTTCTCATATCTGTGGTCTCTAACCTTTGATCAAGTGCTTTATTTCTAACCACTCTCAGATTAACTTAAAATAGTTGTAAATAATGTGTGTACTGCTAATTTCTCTCTTATTCTGAATAAATTTATTCAGCTGGCTCCCCACCACACCAGCCATTTCCACTAAAAACTGTGCTTAAATAGCTAAAATATTACTTCTTCTATAGGTTCTCCAATGAGATACAGCTTAAGTTTTTCTTCTTATTTCTGCCTATTTTCATACCAAATTTGATATATCAACATGCAGTCAGCATAGTTAGGGAACCCTGGAGACTTGCACTAGTCAATTTGTTGAAGTTGAAAGTTTATTTTTCACTTGGTTAGAGTATAATAAATTTAGTTTAATCCTTTATCCAAGTATGAGCAAACAAAGTTTGCACCTGAAAGTATCTTCAGGACTGAGGTAAGGTGGTACAACACCAGAACACTCCTTGCAAAGGTGGAGCAAGCTTCCCTTAATGCATAACATTACACATATCTGCAAGGAGATGTGTTTTGCATTATGGGAGATACTGAGATAGGAGTGTTGGTAGCTTGCTCCACCTTTGCAAGGAGTGCCCTGGTGTTGTACCACCTTACCCCAGTCCTGAAGATACTTTCAGGTGCAAACTTTGCTTGCTCACACTTGGATAAAGGATTAAACTAAATTTATTATACTAGTCAATTTAGAAGTACATCATCTGCATGAAGCCAACTCCATTTCATGTATATCCAATTCTGATATCAGTTTTAATGTGCCTTTCTCTCATAATGTGATCTACATAGATGATGAATAAGATGGAGATAATGCGTATCCATGATTTTACATCTTCCTGTATTTCCTTCAATTCTAACTGAGAACTTTATAATTGCAGCATTTTGAAAAACTTTTCTCTGGGCATCTTTTATATGCTGTTTCCAGATTTAAAAAACTTAAGCACAGATCCTTGTCATGTTTCTATGATTTCTCTATTTGCCCTTAATCCTGCTTGTTCTTCTGAAAGTTTCTCTTGCACAAATCTTACATGGAACACTTAGTAGAGAAATTCCTCTGTAATTCTCACATTCAGCTTTATTTCCTATTTTATATATGAGAACGATGAGAGCGCTATTTCAATTATCTGGATTTGATCTTATGACCAGGCACTCTGAATTATGCAGTGTAGCCACTGCAAAACTTTTATACCTCCACATTTGGACATTTCTGGTTGAATGTCATCTACACCAGCTGCCTTTCCACATTTCAATTTTTTGATGACTTTTTCTAACTCAAGTATTGATATGCACTCCTCTTTGCATTCTTCTTGAAATATTTCTACTACTTTTCATTTCTTTTAACAGTCTTTAAAAGTAATTACTCCAGACACCTAGCATATCCTTATGCTAATTGTCTGGAGTAATTTTGTCACCTTCATTCCTTTGACAGTTCTTTTCTCAATCTCTAAGCTTCACTACTAAGCCTCCAGAACATTTTGCCATCTTTGCAATATTTATTTTCTATATTCTTACCAAAGTAGTATTCCCATGATCTTTGTTTAGCTACTTTTACTCATAGCTTAGCTCTCTTATATTTTTCTCTGTATTCTTTTAGGGCATCTACTGACTTTTTTTTGCTAGGCACTTCTGGTAAGCTTTCTTCTTTAACATCTTGTGTCCACCACATTGTTCTTACTTTTCTATCCTTGCAGACAACTTCACCACATACCTTTCTAGCTGAATCAATGAAAGTTTTCTTTAGAATTTGCCATCAAGACCCCTCAAGGCTTTGTTCTCAAACTCTTTCAACTTTTCTTCAATAGTTGTCTACAGTTTACCCATAAAAGCTGCTCAACTTTAATTATTTTTAAAACTGTCATACATAGTTATTTTCTATGTGATATTAATTTTTATCCTACTTAAAATTAATTGATCATCGCTTCCAATTTCATCTCGAACCAGAATGAAGATATCATTATCACCGATGACATTTGATAATGCATTTCTTGTGTCTTTCTTCACTCCACATGAACTTCTGCACATCATGTTGGAACATAGTGTTAGTAATGACTAGTCTGTATTCTGAGCAGAAATTCAGCAGTTGCTTACCATTGTTATTAGCCTCACCCTTTTCTCTAAATTTTCCTAAAATATTTCTATATTCGAAGTAGGATTCATTTCCTACTCTGCTGTTTAGATCTACAACAAGAATTATTCCATCCATTTTATTTATGTCAGTTGACTGGTCTAATGACTAGGAAAAATTCCTCCACTTCTTTAGAACCTTCTGTGGGACCATAGGCACAAATAAAATTCATTGTCCATATAATTCTACTTGAAATTGAATTTCCTTCCATACTAGAAGTTTATCTTCATGTTTGGTTGTGAATGCTATTGCCTAAATATAATCCTATAGTTATTATTTAGTAAGATCTCTCATATGTTTGTCTTCTTTGTTTCAGTAATGTCAATTTGATTTCCTTTCCATTAATACTCCTTATATTGATGGTTTCTATCTTCACTTCTTCTGACATTGAGCTTATTCATCTTCTTCTACATGTTGAGTTGAAGTTTGTTTCAGCAGAAGTTCTTTCTGATTCCCTGACAAAAAAACAGTGGGCCCTGTTTAATGGGGCATACCCCAGCTGGTAGAAAATCTCATTATGTGGTGCCATCATGTGTATTTGTGATTTAAGCTAATAAAGACAGTATAATTTGGTCATCTAACTCCCAAATTGCTAGACCATCTTTGTCTGTTCAGTACCCAATGGATACCTACTAATGGAGTGCACCACATCAAGGTGAGGATTGGATATTAGGTCAGAAGCTCCAGTTGGTTCTCTGCATTCCTTAAAGGCAATGTAGAAGTCTCCTTCCAGTTATTTGACCCCCATTTCTTCTATGATAAATGCATAGAAATAGCGGTTCAGAGAGAAACAACAGTTGGGCATTTGGGGGAAATGCCTTTATGTGTAGAGCAATAAAGCATTCTTCAATGCATAGGTAACTGAGTCCAAGCTACATTCAGGTATACCTAAAATAATGATTGACAGGAGCCAATGTTCCACAAGAAGGCCAGTTATCCCATTTCACCATCAGTCCTTTGAGTATTGTGGCTGAAAATGCAAGGCTACCAGCCTTTGTTAAAAACAATGAATACATATATGCTGACATGGAACTAGATAATGGAGTGATGAATCATTATCTGCTTTTTCAGTTTGACAAGTTTAAATATGGAGAATGAGTTTTATTTCAATGTATTATTCCAATAATAGTCTGGAGACAACTGTATAATAATGGGCAGTTGCTTCTCATGGAATGAATAACATTAACATGTCATGTATTGTCAATGAACTGCAGTAAGAAAAAAAAAAGTCTACAAGCAGTAGACTGAATATATATTGAAATAGTGGTTGCCATCTTAATGCTGATGTTTTGATTTATTGTGCATGTCCAACATACTGTAGCAATTACATGGTGTCCTTATTACGTCACATGATGATAGCAAATGCATTAACTATCATTGCGACTTAGAACATTCCTCCTTTGAAGTTGTAGGACTTCCTAATGTTTGAAAAGAAGAGTGGAGCATACCCACCAGAAAATATATCTCCTGTAGCTCTTTGGTCAAATTGTGTATACCTATTAATGTGGGAAAGGAGAAACTGATATGTTACAACTAAGAATAACACTGCTAACTACAACTTGTATAAGCGGAATTAAGAATACTACTTACATTTGTAGTAGTATAATAGCCAATAATATCCATACTGGTGGTTTATGCGTTATTGAATGTGCAGTTAACCTACAATCAAAAATAAAATTACTACAACTTCTATACATATATAGTAAACATAAATTCAAGTGTTAGCAGCAAAAGGTCAAGAATATTAGAAGACAAATTAGATTAAGTGTTTCACTTCTCATCTGACATCATTTAAAGTTGAAGTTTCTTCTATATCAGTGTTAAGTGCTTAATGTGATTTTGTAATTAGAAGAAAGATCAAATATCCATTTCTAAGCATACCAACATTTAAATTGAAACATACTATTGGAGTTTTAAAACCATGGATTTAATAAAACATTTATGCATAATCGTTTACTAGTTTCGCTAGCTGTAACTGTCTAGCTTTGTCAAGACGAGAAAGGTTATGCTGGTTACCTTGATGGACCCATGTTTCACTCAGGATTTCTCCATGAGTGCAGGTCACAAAGATGCCTCCAATGATATCAATCTTGAGCCTCTCTCTTCCATGTTATACCCATAGATTTCACTAGTGGATCTTCCCATCTTGTAGGTTGCCTTTCTGGTTTTCTCTTTATTCTTGGTTGCCAGTTGAGTATTCTATATGTCCATCTGTTATCCTTGAGTCTGGCTATGTGACCTGTCCGTCTCATCTTGCTTTCATATACTGCAGTTACCACATCTTTTATGCCTAATCTCTTTCTTAGTTCCATGTTTCTAACATGTTCCATTCTGCTGATGTTTTTATCAGCAGAATGGAACATGTTAGAATCCTGTGTTCTGTTGCACGCTGAGTTATTCTGAGAGTCTCTTCTTCTTTTCTTGTCGTGTTCCATGTTTCTGATCCATATGTGAGTGATGGTAGAATATCACTATTAAATAGTTTTGCCTTCGGAGAGATGTCAAGATTTGGATCAGTAAGTGTTTCTTTTAGTCTGTTGAATGATAGCCATGCAGCTTTCTTTCTTTTTGCTAGTTCTTCAGATAAATCGCTATTCATTTTTATTGTTTGTCCTAAGTACTTGTATGAGTCAACTTGTTCTATAGAGATGTTATCAATACATAGGTGACTGTCACTTGTGTAGATGTTTTTGATCCATTTTGGTTTTTCTAGATTCATTTCTAAGCCTATCTTACTGCTGTTTGCATATACTTTTTCACCCATTTCTTCTAGGTCTTTTGGGTTGTGGGATATCAGTACTAGATCATCAGCAAACATAAGAATTTGTAGCTTTTCACCATCTATGCTTATTCCTCCGTTTAGGTCTATTTTTTTTTCAGAATGTCTTCTAAAGTGCTGGTAAATAGATTTGGGGAGATCACATCGCCTTGGCAGACTCCTCTCTTTATAGGTTGATCAAATAGTGTTATTTGTGTGGTCTGATTTTTGTTAATTTCTTTTATCATGTGGATATAAGTAGGATCCACATTTATTTCCAGTAAGGCACTAATGACTGCATTGTGTTCTATGGTATCAAATGCTTTTTTAAAATCAATAAAGAGGAAACATAGAGGGATTCGGTATTCTCTGCAAGTTGTGAAAACCTGGATATGATCTATTGTGGAGAAGCCGCTTCTGAATCCTGCCTGCTCCCTGCTGGATTTGTCTTCTAGAGTGTTTTGGATTCTGTTCAGTATTACTCTGTTCATGATCTTATATATGTGAGAGAGTAGACAGATTGGATGATAGTTTTTTATGTCTTCCTTGTTCCCTTTTTTGAATAGAAGTATGGTTTTTGAGGTTTTCCATTCCTCTGGAATCTTTCTTTCTTTGAAGTATCATGTGAATCTGGCAGCCAAGGCTTTGAAAATAATTGGTCCACCTTGTTCTGATTTCTTCAGCCTTAACATGATCAAGTCCTGAGGCTTTTCTTTTACTCATTTTCTTAAGGGCATGTTCTATTTCTTCTGGAAGTACATCTGGTATATTGCTTGGTTTTGGAATGATAGGTTCTGAAACTTGGCACTTAGTTGCATAGAGATCATTATAAAAATTCTGCACAATTTCTTCTATCCTTTTTCTATTAGTATGTTTTTCTCCATTTTGATCCTGTAAAGCAGATGGAATTGACTGTTTAAAATTTAAGTCTTTCTCTATTATTTTCAGGCTGGTTTTTGCCTATACTGCTTCTCTTAATTTTTGTATCCTGAAAGCTTTGTAGTCTTCTGAAATTCTTTTTCCTAGTAACTTAAAGATAATTTTGTATTCTAGAAAATTCTTTTCTCTTTTTCAGTAGGTCTATAGTTTGAGGCGAGAGTCGGTCTCTTTTTTTTTGTTTCACAGGAATTTCTGATTTTTTCTTGCACTCGTTGAATTTATTAATAAAGTCAATGTAGTAACAGTTTAAAAACAACTGTTTTAAACCGTTACTACATTCTCTTGTTTTTGCATTTAATACCAGCATAACCTTTCTTGTCTTGACAAAGTTAGACAGTTACAGCTAGCGAAACTAGTAAACGATTATGTATAAATGTTTTATTAAATCCATGGTCTTAAAAATCCAATAGTATGTTTCAATCTTAATGAAAAGGACCAAATAATAACTTTCATACCAACATTTAATTGAAGATTTTAGAGTGATAGCATAGACAACATTCTTAATCTTTCTGATATTACTTAAGAGACTATATTTTTGCTTTTCACTCTAGATATTTTTAGTTTCACAGAACAAAGCAATGTTTCAATCCTGCAGGAGCTAGTATCTTTTACTAATAACTGGACATGTAGCAGGATATATCTTGGTAATATCACACCTTTTAATAATTTTATAATTTTTTCTTTGAGCAAAAATTTTGTATGCCCTCCTAATGAAAAATATGTAATACTTACTTAAATGTAGCTACAAATTGGTGGAGGTTTATGCTTATGCTCCTCATACAAATTCCTAGTGGTAACAGAATATCAGGATAACTGTAGTTAAAAAAAAAAAAAAAAAATTAAAGAAATTCTTCTCTTCATACTAGCTGATTAAAAATATATACCATTTACATGCTTATCAGAGCAATAGACAACGAATGTATTCTTTAAGTTTGATAAATGCTATCCATTCAGCTGTTATGTCGTTACTTTTACTATATTATACCTGTTCTACATCTAAATAGCCCACTTTCTAGTCTACTGTTGTACCTTTAAAATATTAATTCAGATCTATTTCCTCTTCGGATATTGGTAAAATTTTTATTATGCTGTGCCAGCCAATATCCTATAACAGAAGAGACTCTTGTTCAGGGAAACAATTCCAAATTCAAAAGCATATACACAACATTCTATCTTATAATCTTGACTTGTAGATTCAGTTAGCAGTCGTGACCTAAATCTCACTTAAGCAATAATATCTAATTCCTTCCCACCAAAAGGTTCTATTTCATAAGTGGTGGTTTGAATTCGTAATCAGGCATAAACTCAGGTATAAGGTACAAAACATGTTTATTGGAAAAACACAAAACAATTACAGTTAAGAAAATTCAATTATTCAATAGAGCAAAACTCACTCTAAGTTAAGGTTTATACTAAATCCGAGTAAGCTAAATCCTTCAATTACGAAAAGATAAGATTAAGTGTGAGCATAACATTACTAGGATATAATTCCTTCACAAGTTATTCACAGTACACGCACTGAATACTTTCATTAATACTCTATCAATAACTATCTTAATTCTAAATTTCATTAGTCAAGCCTAGCCATTCTCAATCGAAATACTGCCTATCAACAATTCTTCTTTGTTCCATGTGGTCTCAACTAATCCAAGCAAATTCTCACTTAAAAGTTCTCTATTAGTGTCCTTTAGTTTACAGTATACACAAATTTCTTATTCTTCTAAGCAATTTTTAACATAGAACGAAAATCTTTACATTACCGGATCCTGTCAGATTTCATGCTGCCATTTCATGTAGATCTGGATTACCTTACTGTATAGTTATAGGCCGTCTTTTGCGCCTGGCGATCACTACGCTTTTCTTTGAATCTTTTCTGGACTGTGGCATGCTGTCTACCGCTCTGCAGGAAACTTTCTCCGATGGGACATTCTGCTAAGGCTCGATTCTGCACAGGCCGTCATAACGCGATCAGCTCCACTTGGAAATCTTCAAGCATTCTCAAGAAAAGAACCTGCCATCCGTCATCACTGTAGTCAACCCACCGCTCTCTCACGAATCCAGGAACCAAAGAAGAAGAAGCTCCGTAATATCGCATGCATCATCTTTTATTCACCCTATCGGCGCCTTCTATTCGATGTGGTTTTTACCCACGAACCCCATCGTTCATACCCCTTGGGTGATCCTACATTCTCCCTAATCTGTTAGGTTTCTATTCCAGGTAGTCACTCTGACGTCACTTTCCGCATAGGTACAGCCTCCATCGCTACGCTCGACTCGTACAGATTAAACATGATTATTCCGAATTACTACTTATTATCTTTCTGGAAATTTCGTAATGTACTAGACAGCTTAATAGGATTTACAAATAACTTAACAATTCCCTTACATAATTCTTACTTTTCTGACACAAAATTCTCTGCTTCTTATTTCAGTTATACAGGAATAAATTTCAATATATGGCACATATGGACTACACATTATCACATAACATAAAGAAATTTTTCATAATTATTAGCTGATGTGCAAGTATCTCCTTAATTAGTAATATTTATCATGTTAAATCCTGAATAAAGAATTTACTTGTAAAGTTCTCCATTCAGGATCTAACACAGCTAAAATCTGATAAGAGTAACGTGAAAATAAGATAAACTTTTGTTTTCTCTGGAGCATGTTCTGATAATGGTAGAAGTAAAAAAAATGCCTTGGCAATTAAATATTTACACTCTTCTGTTTAGTATGATGATAAAGAATTAAATAATAGAAAATAAATTGAAATTCAGTAGAATTTAGTGCAGAATTTTTTAGTATAGGTATACCAGGAATTTTTACTAACATCATTGCTGAAACGCAATTTAACTTTCTCTATTGATATCTACCAACATACTATCACCTAATAATAATAGAATCAATACAATGATGAAATTTACCTAAGTGGTATTAAAAATATGTTAGCGAACAGATTTTTGGGTAAAGAGGAATACACCTTTCTTGGTGAGAAGAAAGTAAATTTCTATTTCTTAATACCCTATATGGGCCAATGCACAAAACAATATATTAATGTAATTTATTTGCTTCCACTTGGACAAAGGATTAAAAAAAAAAAAATAAGTTTAAAACTTTTGTAGGTGGAAGCCATGTTAAAACACATACTACTTTTATATAAATTAAGTGGATATTAAGTCCAACATCATTTCAAAGCCGAATACAGAAACTATAAGTTTTGTGCAAAAATCGACCAGAGCTCGAGGGAATACCCTGCCACCATACTATGAATTGCTCTAGCCGAACCTAATAGGAAAAGCATGAACACTAAAAGTGCCTGCATATTGCCTTCTATTGGTCCATTTTGATAGGTTTCAGTAGTCTGAAAGCTGTAATTTCCGTAAGCAAATTCTCGGTTGGTGCATTGGATTTAATATCCACTTAATTTATATAATTTTGCATCGCTGAAATGAAGCCTTTGGCTCTTTATTTTAGTACATATACTACTTTTTTTTTAAAGTGAATCCCACCCATGACATCATACAGTATGTTACTTATTGCTCGACAAAATTTAGTACAGTGATATACAATCAAAGAGGAGACAGCAAGAAATATCAGACAGGTATAAGGGACATTACACAGAAATGCATAAGAATTACAGACATTGACACAACAGGTAGATGGGTTGGCCATGCTCAATATAAGAGTGTCCATAAGATCCAGTACCAACAAATTCCAATCTTTCACTAGAACAGATTTTAGTTAGTCAAATAACTGAAGTGGTGGCTGCTAGCATGAAATGTAATGACCAAAGGCATCCCACATGTTTGATATCTTCAGTTTCAGCCTATTCTTCCACCACTTGAGATTTGTGGGCATTGATTTTCCGAAAAGAAAATCTGTGCCAACTGGATTCCTACAAAGTCACACATAGAATTTGAGGGTCTGTTCTCTGCAGTTATGGTATTCCTATCAAATACATGAAGAGGGACATGGCCAATGATCATTATTCTGTTCCACAAGAGAATGAATGATGTGGTCACAACCCATGTTTTTTATAGGCAGAATAATTTGCATTGTATGCCGACCCACTGAATGGTAGATCAATTTCTATTAGATACTAAAAATATGCATGCCAGAATGCCTATTATATAGAACATTCACCTTTGGCGACACCACTAAGAATAAAATATTCATGAAAAACATTTGTTCTGTTAATTTTGTTAAGCAGCATATTAGTATAGTGAAGCTACACGAAACTCTGACAGCTCAAAACAAGTTTGACCATGAGTCAAGCTTCTGCCTCACTATTAAGACTTGATTAGAAAGAAATTTATTTTATTATGCAGTCAGAAACTGTCAGCAAGACTACACTACACATTGGAATCCAGCAATTAAAAACCCAGCTCGAGAATGAAATGAAGCAATAATTTTTTAACAAAACAGAACAAAAAAGCAATAAGTCTGGAATGTTAAGTGATAGTGGGGACCACTGTTCACATGTCTTTTAATTGGAAAAACCTCTAGGTTCAAATCTCAGTGGAAATGCAAAGGACATTTATTTTTATACTTTAGTAAAAAAAAAAAAAAGAAGTAGTTGAGTTAGTGTCTGACAGAAATAGTGTGAGGATTTTTCTCCACAAAAGTAGGTAGTCTGAAAAGCATATGCATCTGATAGATGCAATGTCTCTGCCTCATGACTATATAGGATACAACTAAAACATGTAAATGTTACTCTAAGAGCAAGTTACATTTCACATTTTGTTACAGAATATAACAGTTAATGCTAACTTTGCTTTCTTAGGGAAGTCTATGCTAACCTTAAGCATGAATTCTGTGTGGCTTTCATAATTTAATTTTTACTACAAATATGACATCTTCAATGTGAATTTTATTTATGATTTTAAGAACACTGCTAATTATTTTAAATAAGAGAGGAAATAGAAGTATAAAAATTGTACAAACTTACATTGCTTTTAGTCTATCAAGAACAATGTTTTGCCTTATTATATTTTGAGACAAAGAGTCAACTACTGGAAGAACTGGATCAGTAGGATTTGTATCCTTTGCAACCTTATTCAAAGATGTAAAAAATATATTTAAATAATTCATAAGAGGATCATTAACAAAAAAGTACACAACAAACTAGAAAATACATAACAGGAAAATAATTATAATTAACTGATGAATTAATCATTTAAACTTATTTTTAGATGAGCAAGATATACCTTGTATATCATCATCACACTGTTTCTCAAACTTATACCAGCTTTTGTCTCTTAAGACAAAAGATGTGTATGTTTGAAAAATAATGTGGGTATAGTACGTCCACAGATCCGAGACCCTTCGACACTTCTGCGCATTTCACAAGAAGGGTAATCATTCTATCTTCTGGGATGAGTTTGTTTATTATTACATGGTCGGAAAATTTATTCTTTTACGAACATTGTAGTTTTAAAGTGGTAACTATTTTGCTTGTATAAAAATGTACGTATAGTATTAGCAAAATTAAAATTTAATGAAATTTATTTTTAAGGAAGTTTGTATAAAATAAAAATAATTATATAGAAAAACAGAATTTTTTTCAAATGAACTTAGATATTCTAAACTTACAGTTGAGAGAACTGAGACACTTTAATAATGTCCTAAACTGATTAATTATTTATGATGTGTTGTGACTTTTTAACAAAACTATGCAAAAAAAAAGTACCATTATGAAATCCTTTTAATCTTCATAGTCATCTGAATCAGTGTCCGAATCGCCATCATTTACACTTAAATTGATCACCAAAGGTTCGCATAATTCTGTGTCTCTGTCCCAATACACATTTTCCAATGAGGTGACATGAGAGCAATATTTTCCCCAGTTTTGAACTGTAATACATTCAATTGCCTGTTCTGAAAGCTTAAAAAGTTTCAACATATCATTATCCCCATGCTATCCTCAAATCCCATACACAGGTTCAGTAATTATTTGGTCAAACTTTGTGGTGTTCAAATGGTATGAAGTTCAAGATCTTCTGTAACTATGTCAACACTGATTACCCAGCTATTGTCCATTGGAGTGACAACAACCTAGTGAACTTCAATACTACCACAAAATGGTGTAGATCTTGTTTCTTGCAAGAAAGATCTCACTTCGCTTTCCTTTGACTTTAATTTCTGTTTTTGCATTTCAGGTCACATCAAAGGTCTCCCTAAAAATGTCTGTGCTATCTAGAAAGGACGAGGGGATCTAACTGACAGATGATTTCTCTTGCTCTGTGACTCACTCCAATACCATTTCTGCCTTTGTCTACTGTTGTGCTAAATTGGTACCTATCATTTCTCCATGTTCTTTTAAGCATTTAAAAACATAAGCAGCTGATGGTCAACATCGATATGTAGTTCAGCTTTAAACTTACGAAAAGTACTTTCTCATTCTCTTGGAACTGCCTTCTTCATACTGTTTATCCAAAAGGATATAACCTCTAGATGTTAAAAAAACACCTCAGCAGGTCCTTTCTCCTTGGCCTATCTACACATGGCATTGCATGCTATGCATGACAAAGAGCTTTTTTTTTTTTTTCACACTAGTGATCCATCCAACAGACACAAAAGAAAGTAATGAATACTTGAGTATTAAAATATGTGTGGATTTTTTTTCTTTTTTTTTTTTCAGTTGCATTACTACCCCTTAGATACGAGGTGGTATCAAAAAGTTTCGAGACTAGTTTTGTAACATGCCAACATATGGCAGCACAAGGAGCACCGACCTTCATAAGTCAGTGTGCCAAAAGACATCGTCCTGTGTACATCAGGAGCTGTGCAACTGGTGCTATTCTGACCGTGTGCATTACTATGTCTGCGATTTCATCATGGACAGCAAGTTAGAACAAAGAGCAAATGTGAAATTCTGCTTGAAACTGGACAAATCTGCCAAGAGACTTTTGACATAATTCAGCAAGTTTACGGTAATGCTGCAATGAGTCGTTCGAGGTGTTTTGTGTTGCACGTGCACTTCAAGAGCGGAAGAACATCACTAGAAGACAACAAGCTCAACCCCCGAAATGTCAAAACCATTTGGCAACTTGTGCATGAGGATCATCAAAGAACACTCCACAGCATTGCTGCCATTGTCGGTGTGTCATACGGAACAGTCAGGCAATCCTCACGTGTGATTTGAACATGCGCAGTGTTGCTGCTAAGTTCCTCCCCAGGCTGCTGAAGTCTGCCAAGAACTCTGTCAGCATGCCACGGATGACCCGTCCTTCATGTCGAGGATCATTACTGGTGATGAAACTTGGGTGTACAGGTATGACCCTGAGACGAAGCAACAGCCTTCACAGTAGAAGAGCTGATCATCTCCACAACTGAAAAAGGCGAGGCAGGTCCGCAGCTCGACCAAGCGCATGCTCATCGTCTTTTTCACATTCACGGCATTGTGCATTGAGAATTCGTCCCCAGGAGCCAGACCGTCAAGAGTGAGTTCTACTGTCAGGTTTTAAGGCATCTGAGGGAGGACATTCGGCAAAAGCGACCGGATCTGTGGCATACGAAAAACTAAATGCTCCACGATGCCGATGCCCTGTCATCAAGCTCTCCTTACATGAGTTGCTTACCGGAAACAACATGATCTCACTTACGCACCACCCTACTCGCCAGATTTGGCTCCTGTGGACTTCGCCCACTTTGAGCTGGATGAAGATCCATATCAAAGGTCGCCATTTTGAGACCATTGTGGAGATCCAGTGCGAATCGCAGGTGCTTGACATACTTCGAAAAGACGACTTCCGGGACACATTCCAGAAATGGCAGGAATGCTGTATTGCTATGCAAGGGGAATATTTTGGAGGTGATAGTGTGTAAATGTAGATAAATAAAGTAATTTCTCGTAAACAGAGCTAGTCTCAACTTTTTGATACCACCTCGTATTATATGGTCAGTCTAGTACCTCCTAGGGGAGAGAAGTCTGCTAAAAGTAATAGTGTCACAACTACTTTTCCACACATAATTAGTAAGATGGCCACAAATGTCCATACCCATGGCAAGATTCAAACCCACAGCTTACTGGTTGAAGAGTAGGTATGCTATCCACTTGACCAACATGTATCAATTATTATTAATATTTAAAAATTACACACACATATATACATATATATTGAGCCTTAGTTCAATTGCTTTAGAGGAGCCCTTTGGTTGGAAAGATGTGGTTTGAATCCTGTCTTTGAACATGCAGAAGTTTTATCAGGTCTTTTCAATCAAATGAGGAGATAACCAGTCTCTTACAAAAGTGAAGGGTTTTTCTCCTGGAAAATTAGGTTTTTCATCCTCAAAACAGGCATGCTGACTGCATTAATTTACTGTGACCCCTAACCAGGGGATTTGCCCTGTCCTAAGGGATGGATGGATGGATGGGCTGAAAAAGATACCATACACATAGTTCTGTTGTTGCTGAAAAGTTAAGTGCATTACTTGGAATTTCTTGTATCAGCATACTGAATGTCTTTCTCTATTTTAACCGTTTTTTTTTATTTATACATTATTTTGCTTGTTCACATGAGATATAAAACTAAATTTCACTTTGGAAGATGTATGAAAAAAAAATTACACCTTCAAACAGGACTTTCCTAGTAATATATATATATATATATATATATATTTATTACAACAGAACCAGAGCCAGTGCTCTCTCTAGCCACGTTCTCTTCTCCGTCAACGCAGATGATGGCCGCCAACACATCGTTGATTGGCAAAAAACCTGTAATATCCATGTGTGCTATGATGAACTGGAAAGAAGAATAATTGAATCTAAAGAAATATCCCTTGATTCGTCTCATATTAATAACAGCCTTAGCTATAATATTTCTGATGCGCACATTGCCACTGTCCAATACTGGCGCACTAATACCAGCTAACGCACGTAGTCAACTTCAGTTGGAACTCTAGCACGCATTCCTTTTAAATGTACTTGTTTTATACTAGATCTGTTAATGTATTTTTTCATGTGTCTGTTATTTTTGTTTTACGCTTTGCCAATGATACCTGAAGAAGTTGTATTTCAACAAAACTAGTTGTATCTTAACAATAAATTTGTCATTCTCGGTATAAAATCATTTAATTTTCTTTTTTATATAGTTCTACCGAGTAAATAATGAACATTAATATATATATATATATATATATATATATATTTACAATCTTTTATTTTTCAAACCAGTATGATAGAGCAAGATGTAAATCACTTTCTAGCTTTTCAAAAGCTTGTTTTAAAAATACCTCCAGATAAGGATTTTTTTTTTATCCAAATATTATAATAAAACCAAAATAAAGATCTTCAGTAGCAATGTCAAGGCATATTATTATATGGATGAGAGACATGGAAATTGACAAAGAACCAGGATGCTAAATTAACACGTTCGCTGCCAACTACGAGTATACTCGTAGTTTGAGTATACTCCTGGTCAACTAGGAGTATACTCGAACAGACCTCCTATGCCAAACACAAGTTAACTAGTATAATTACCTTAATTTGGACCCTTGGATTCTGAATAAAGTCTGGGGGCTTGGTAGAAGGGAAATAATTTCAACTAAAATATAGTATATTATATATGTGCCTCAGAAGCCAACTACGAATATACTCGTATGTCGATTACCAACCATCTATGCCAAGCGTGAGTTAATCTGTAGTATAACACGTAATTTGTAAATCAATTTAAAACTAATAAAATCAATAAAAATAAAAATCAATTAATAAAATAAAGAAACAATTTATTCAAATTAAGAATGGTACATTTTAAAACAATTTTCCACGCACAATGGTGGTTTTTCCTGGCAAACAGGACAATAATAACGTGTTTCAAATCATTTGTTTCGTGTACACACACTGCATGGCTTTGTCGGGCGATTCTTTTTTTCTGTTGGTGGTGAAATTTCCAAATAACGAAAATCCCGATTCCTCCTGATATTCTCTGATGCTGTAAGCTCATCCATTCCAACAAAAACTGAGATAAATTGATCTCTAAATTTTAACGCAGTCATTGCATTTCCAGTAATCATATTATAAAATTTATGCGTATTTTGAACGTATACCTCAAAAATGTATTTCCAATTTCTTTGGCCATCTAATTGTCTTTCGCAAGGTGGAACAGTAAGAAAGCATTTGATCAGAAAGATCAGTGCCTGACATACCCAAATTATAATCCCTAATGATATTTGGTTTTAATTGAAATTTACTATTCTGATTTTGCTTTTAAACCATTTCAAATTTGTGCATATTTGAAATGGAAAGAACTTCCCTCTTATCCTTCCATTTGCTGACTACAACAGGACCTCTTTTTTGTCAGACAAATTCCCCTTTCTTTAGTTTCTTCTGAACATTCAGAAGAAACTGAATGGATTGTTTTTCCTATTATTTCTCAGCGTTCCACACACGTACGTTTTTCTGTCGGTAAGCAATTCCGTCAGAGCTACAGAATTATAAAAATTGTGCATATGGAATACATAACCCCTGTCTAAATATTCTTCCATCAAGTGGAATACAATATCATATGCGTGACCCATTTTCGCTAAAGAAGATTCAGATTTTCCTGTATAAATTTTTATTTTTATCACCAATCCATTCGATTCGCATAGTTCATAGAATTTCACGCCATATTTATGTTTTTTTGTTTTTTATGTATTGCCGAAATGCCAGTCTACCGCGCCACAACACCACTGACTCATCAATACATACGTTTCTGTCTGGTTTGTAGTTATTTATTAAAATGATCTAGGACTGGTCTTAATTTGTGCAATTTATCATTAGCTGCTTGGGAATTATATGCGAAATGCAAATGATGCAAATGAAATCGATTTCGGCTCATTTTAGAGCGCCAAAATGGCAAATTGTAAAGTTGATTTGTACTCCAATAATGCTCAATAGACGATAGATTACAAAGACCCATATGAAGTAAAAGTCCAAGAAATAATTTCATTTCAGGCATGTCTGTTGCTTTCTAGTTTGAAATTCTTTGACTTTTTTTGATCTGTGCTCGGCTTTGTTCAATATTTTGTAAAGCATATAAATTGGTTTGTTCTACTAAAATTGTGAGAAAATCTTCAAGAAAGAAAAGTTCAACTAACCTTTTGATACTGAAATTTCCAGTGTTAATTTTAAAACCTGCAGTTTCAACAAAGTCAAATTGTGGGGCTCTTGTTCTAAATTTTCCCAATAAGTAGATGTTGATGTATTTGGCTGGATGCTAACTTCATCTTCAAAAGTTTCTTCATCATATGAGTCACTGCTAGAGTCGTCTGTAGGTTCGTTTTCAGAATCGGAACCAAATATTTCATGAAATTCATCATCGCTCATATTAGCATAAGCTAATACTTCTATATCAGTAGGTTTTCTTTTACTGGCCATGGCGAAATTGAAGGTTCTTAGAGACTAGAAACTAAAACTAGACTAGACGCAATAAACACCGTCGTCAGCGCATGAGTGATACGAGATTACTCGTAGTTGGCCTATGAAACAAAATTCTGTCTGATAAGCCAGCTACGAGATTACTCATAGTGACCTTGAAGATGGGGGTGATACGAGATTACTCGTAGTTGGCATAGGAAACAAAATTCTGTCTGATAAGCTGGCTACGAGATTACTCGTAGTGACCTTGAAGACATGAAAGTGCTTGCTGTGCGGGAACAAACTATCCCTGAGGAGCGTGGCAGCGAACATGTTAAGTAGTTTTTGAACAAAGCATTTGCATAATATATTAAAAACACTTTGGCTCTAGGATATAACCAATGAAATAAAATGATGCAAATGGAAATTGATTGGACAAGGAAAGAGAGAAGAGATTCCAAGAATAGATCTGATATGGAAACCAAAAGGAAAAGAATGCCTCAACTTACTTGGCAAAAAATAACATAAAAAAAAAAAGGCTGGTTAAGAGAGCTGAAGAGCAGTAGAATGAGTTTCAAAAGACAGGGTTAACTGGAGAAGATGGATTAGTCTTATGTGCCACAAGGAATAAGGAAGACATAGATAAATAACAATTCTTTATTAAAAAAATGTTATGAAATAATGTATATTAAATTAAATTTGATACTTATATTTTTTGTGCAAAATTCCAATATGTAGATGTATACTAGTCATCATGCTTAGAGTTTTAGATGTATTGTTCTGCTTTTATGAACCACATGTTAAATTGCAGTACTTGACTCCTGATTTTTATATTTTTTTGTCCTATTGGATACTCATCTGAATAATTCTTAAAGCATAACAGGTATGAAAAGAGCTGAAAAGGCTTCAATTTGATTTATTTAAGAAACTGATTAGGAAGGATATTATAAATAGATATTATATAGCCAAATGCAAATGAAACTTAGTTTTGAAATTTACCTGAGAGCTGAGAAAACATGATAAATGAGAATGTAAGCCCTAATTAGATGAATAAAAACTCACTATTTATAGTTATGTAATATATGGATGAGACACACACATGGAAATTAACAAAGAATTAAGCATAAATTAATTCTATGCTTAATTTATTAAGCATAGAATTTAAAATATTTTTTATCACTGTTTTGTTTTGCATGATAACTCCAAACCCCCCCCCCCCCCATTTTGATAGAGAAGCAAAACAGTGATGAAAAAATTTTGCTTATTATCCATGGCTTCTGCATAATTTTAAATGAATGCCTTTATCTGTGGCAGAAGGGTTTTAATCAAAATGTCACCTGCCTTAGAAGAGATCTAGGTTTGAATTCCATCTAATATGGGAAGCTGATTATCTTCTTTCACAGACAGAATGCTAGCTAGCTTAGAGAAGAGTAAAATACCATGGGTATTAAAAAATTGTATTTTATATATAAGTTTATATTTTTACTCTCAGCAATAAAGTTTAGTTTGGTCCATTTCATAATACACCACACTAAATTAAGAAATAAGACTACACATGCTTTATTATCATACCGTATTTCATGAGGGTCAATTGATAGTCTCAGCGGCTGAGATGAGTGGCTTTTCTACCAACAGGCTATGGGCTCAAATTCATCTGTGGTGGATGTCTATGAAAAGTTTTAGGTAGGATATGAATTTTGGTGTCTAATGTAAGACCATTGTATTGCTTACCGGAAGTCTGAAGTGACATCAATAAAATAAAATAAAAAAACATTTTTGGTCTAGAGCATCTTGGATTATCCTTTAAATCTGCCCAGGATCATAATGCACTATGAGGAAATTACTGATGCAGTAAATGAATTTCATTAATCATGTGAAGAACTAACATACAGCATATATGTTAGTTCTTCACATGACTAATGAGAACTAACAAACATACAGTATATATATCTGAAAGTCCCTATCCAGTTATATACTCAATGCACACAAATAATTGTAAATGAAATTATAACTTTGTCACTTACCTTTACAAATTTTCTATTTTTTGATTTAGAGGTGGGTTTTGTATTTCTTTGTGCTATTATGGGAGTTTTTTTCTTCTTAGGTCTTTGTACTGGTTTCTGCTTTGATTTTGTTTCATGCGATTCTAGTTCAGATACAAAAAGCTTTCCTTTAAGGTACATGCTTAATCTCAATTCAAAAGTTTTTTCATCTAACTCTTCATTCTGTTTCTCTTCCTGAACCTCTGTTACAGTAGTATCAACAGACTTGGAAATCAATTCAGCATCATCATCGCTATCAATAGCCTCTTGAACATCTAATTTCCGACATAGCTGTACAAACTTTAACTTGAAGTCTTCAGCAGCATTAACATCAACTAAAGTATTTGTTTTGTCCATTTCATTTGATTCTTTACTTTTTAGTTGGCTAAAATCCTGCAGTAAAGTTTCAAACTTTTCATCACCAACCAGCTCTTTTACTGTCTCTTTAGTTACCCACTGTCTTAGAGTTTCTTCTGCAATCTGTAAACAATTTAAATTACTTGATACAGAAAAAACTGGCATTTCTTGCTTTGGATATTCTGATATAGGAATTAATCCTCTTCTTACATATACCTTTTTATTTTCTCTAACAGTTGTTAAATTTTTAGATCTTTGAGGAAGTGTATCCAAAGAAATTTTATGATCTGTGCTAAAGGTATCTTTGTGAACTATCTTTTTGTTAGTTGATTTAAGATGGTCAATTTTTATAACTTCATTTTGGACTACCTTATCAAATTCCATATTCAGAGAACCAGTAATCTTTGATTTATTAGCTTCTGAATGTTCATTACTAACTGATATGTTAGATTTTACATAAGAGTCATGCCCAACTGTTAACTGATTGCTTTTGTTTGATAATTCACATTTTTCTGAAGGTTCGGAATCACAAGTTGTCCAATCATTATCTCTAGCATCTGGTTTGCATAACATATATTCCTCATGTCGTGTCTTTGATTTATCAGCTTCTTCTGAGTGTTCATTGCTAACTGATGATATGTTAGATTTTACAGAAGAGTCATGCTCAAGTGCTAACTGACTGCTTTTGTTTGATAATTCACATTTTTTTGAAGGTTCGGAATCACAAGTTGTCCAATCATTATCTCTAGAATCTGATTTGCATAATATATATTCCTCATGTTGTATTTGTGGGCTAAAATAAAGGGAAGAGAAAGGATAAAATCTATTAGCTGGAAATATGAGATTTTTTTTTTTTTTTTTTACATGTTATACTTTGAGTGATCCCATGAGAGAAATGAGCAAAAATAATTATGTATGAAAGCTGTTAAATCTCAAATGTATTTTCTTTATAGACAATACTTACCATGTCATACATTATTCCATTTAGTATGAATTTCATTTTTAGGCTGTTATTACCTCAATTTGAAACAGTCACATATAAACTAAGTAAGTCATTACGTCCCATAGTGGATGGCATTGATTCCCCCACATACAAATTAGCTAAAAACATTTGGCCAAAGAGCTCACACACTATACTGGCAACACACATCACACATAAAAAACTCAGCCCACTTCAAAGCCAGCATAGAAAACCTTACACTCCAACATACTGACATAATGGTCAGCTTTGACGTCTCCTCCCTATTCACAAATGTCCCACTCGAGGAAACTTTAGAGCTAATCCAAGCTAAATTTTCTCCCGATATCTCAGCCCTATTTCAGTTCACAATGAACTCAGGCTATTTCGTTTGGCAGGGAAAATTCTACAAACAAATAGACAGGACAGCCATGGGTTCACCACTCTCCCCTCCCTTGGCCAATTTCTTTATGGAGACCTTTGAAGAAAAAGCCTTAGCCTCTGCCCGACAAAAACCAACCATATGGCTTCGCTACATTGATGATGTGTTTGCTATTTGGCCACATGGCTCTGAAACACTCCTCTCTTTCCTTACACACCTAAACAACCAACACACCAGAATCAAGTTCACCCTGGAAAAAGAGGAAAACAACAGCCTCCCTTTCCTAGACACACTAGTCACCTGCCAGCCTGATGGAACCTTGGTTCTCTCAGTTTATAGAAAACTCACACATACAGGCAGATACATTTACCAACAATCTCACTCCCCCCTCACAACAATATGGAGTGGTGAAAACACTATACAACAGGGCTAAACTAATCTGTTCTAACAACATGGCCCTAAACACTGAACTAAATCACACTGTTACAGGCCTTACAGAAAATTGGCATCCCTTATCCGCTCCACCAAAGACCAACCACTTCCCCTAGACCTACCTGGTATATACCACGTCCCTTGCAGTTTTTTTAAATTTCAAATTAAAGAAATAATGTACATTATACCATATTTCTTTAATTTACCGTTTTAAAAGAGAACAGTGTCAACTTATGCCAATTGTTCAATTCTCTGTCCAATTCACAAAACTGACTTGTTCACACTAGCTATACCAATGCCTGATAGCTGTTCATTACATGTATCTTGTGGAGTTAACTGATGATATGCATTCAGATATACCACATTTTATTTTTAATGAATTAGGTGACTTATGTATTAAGCAATCTAAAAATAATAAATAAAAAATTGGAAAGAAATTAGGATAATTAGATGTATTATATTCCCCCAAATACACCTGTACACAGTAATGTAAATACACCATCATTATCAAATTCCTGACACGTACCATCAAGGGGTGTAAAGGATATTATGATAATTCTACATGAAAAACTTACATCATTACTAACTTCTTATCAACAATTTTCCTCCAAATCAACCTGTTATCTGTTGAGACTCCAACATTATCAGATCTTATATTTCTAAGGCACTTTTTACTGTATCAATCCACCTATATCTTGGTCTTTTTCCTGCCAACTGGGCACTTGTTTTGCTAATCTTTCCTCTCCCATTCTATTTAAGTGACCACACCACCTGAGATTAGCTCTGCTAACACATTCCTGGATGCTGACAATATTAAGTTCTTTCCTAATATCCTTGTTTTTAATATGATATTGCCATTGATGCCATCTGTTCATGCCCCTAATCTTTCTCAGGACTCTCATATCTGGGTATCTCTAGTCTTTGGTCAAGTGTTTTACTTCTAACCCAGCTCTCAGATCCATAGATTAAAATTGGTTTGAATACTATATTGTATACAGCTAATTTAGTGTTTTGACTAATTTCTCTCTTATTCCATATAAATTTATTCAGTTCACTTCCTACCATACCAGCTTTGTTGATTTGTTGTCTATTTCCATATTTAATTTACCATCTTCACTAAAAATTGTAGCTAAGTAGCAGAAGTGTTTTACTTGTTCTATAGGTTCGCCATTCACAAAGCAGTTGATATTTTCAATGTTTCTGCCTATTTTCATTGTCTTGTTATTGCTGATTTTCAAACCAAATTTATTACAAGAGTTATGCCGTTTAGTCAGTGAATCTTGCAGACATGTACTGGATTTATTTTAAAGTATAACATCGTCTGCATAAAGTAAAGAGCTGAGATTAACATCTCAAATTTTGATATCAGGTTTAATATTGCTATCCATATATATGATGATGTATAACACAAGAAATAATGTACATCATTGTCTGACACCTGATTTAACATCAAACCATCTTTCTGTACTTCCTTCTACAGGAATTGCCAACTAACAACTCAAATAAAGACTAAGTATTGCTTGGCATACAACTGTAGCATTTTGAATAGCTTTCTCTTGGCATCTTGTCATATGCCTTTTGCAGGTCTACAAAACTTAAATACAGATCTTTGTTATAGTCCCTGATTTCTCAGCTATTTGTTGTAAAGTGGAAATCTGATCCTGATAGCCTCTATTTGGCCTGAATCCACCTTGTTCTTCACCAAGCTTTCCTTCAACAATCCTTCTGAATCATTTCTGAAGTATATTTGCATAAATCTTACTAGAAACACTCAGTTGGGATATACCTCTATAATTCTCACATTGTTTTATTTCCCTTTTTATATATGGGTACTATGAGAGCTCTACTCCAATCATCTGGAATTTGTCCTTCTGTCCAGGCCTTCTGAACTATGTAGTGCAGCTATTGCAAGACTTTTATACTTCCATACTCGAGCATTTCTGGTCGAATATCATCCACTTTTGCTGCCTTTCCACATTTCAGGCTTTTGATGGCTTTTTCTACTTCAAATATGGATGTTGTTACGTTGCTACTTAGCTTATTTTGGTTCTTATGTGCTGTTTATTCTTATTACTTCCTTGTTAAACTTATCTCTTATTCCTGTATATAATCTTCTAAATTTAAGACACACTACACTTATTCCGTTCTTTCTTTAAATCTCTCCCTTTTTAATAAGCAGTCCTATTGGCCTCTCTATAGCTTAACCACGTGTAGGTTACTTAGTGTTTTAGGGCTTTGTCCTTGTGTGGGACATGACCATTTACACATCATTCTAAGAGTCCACCCAATAAGCATTGACAAAATTTATATTATAACTGCGCCAGCCAATACCGAGGATGGGACTCTTACCCAGGATGGCTCTCTCAGAATGATATACAATAATTAAACTATAATAAATTTTATGTTCAGTACTAATTCTTGCATGCAGTCGTGGCTCTTTTGTTTAATCATACACGTGGGTTCTTCCCGCTAAGTTCGTCAATATTTTTATGAGCTGCTGTTTGAATTCATATATTAACAACAGGTCAGGCATGTACTAAGAAACACATTTAATAAAATAGAGAAAATCATACAAGTAAGCATTATTACTAATTAATCTGAATTATTCTCAAGTAGGATCCTTGGTTCAATACTAATATACAAAGCATATAAATAAACTTGCATAGACCACCATTATAAGTATCTCAACATTATCTCATTAACATCTAACACACTTTTTACATTCACGTGGTCATTGGTCATATCACTGTACATTTACTATTAATTCCTGCAGAATAAACATGGCCTTGTTAGGCAGATAATTCTCGAACAAATGGGCCTGGGACAAGTTGCAGATAGTCCTTAAAGTTCCATAAAATTAGTCCACTTCACAAACTTTCTTAGGGTAACACACTCTTTCTTAACTGGAAATCACAATACAAAAGTCTACTTTACCGTCTCTGTATTGATGCTATGTCTTTCTTCTTGCCTTGTTTGGTCATCAAGGCTTCTCCACTTTGCTTTTCGTCTGATCACCTTCGATCAACTATACGGTTAGAACCTCGGCGGGAGAGGGGATATGGCTCGGGAGCATAGCCAGAACGGACGGCATCTGCTTGGTTCCTCCGTCGCATGACATCGCACAGCTATCCTAGTCTCAGGAGGTAGCTAGGCCGTTCACAAACGTTGCGACAGATGAACCAATGCCTTCCATGGCCAGCCAGGAACTTCTCTGTTGGAGCGGACTAGACCTTACGTCCGAGAGAGGTCAGGAAACAGGAACCCAAAAAAAAGCCTCGAGTGGGGTTTGCTTGCCCTTTTTGTTTTCGTTCTCTTCTCGGTGTTTCTCAGCTATCGCGATACCCGCCAACGCGGTCACATGGGTTTACTTCATGGCGTCCAGCTCCCTCTATAACATCGCACGTGCACATGTTGTGTTCTTCTTGGAAGGTGGTTTAGTTTCTCTTTCCTATAACTACCTTCCCCCCTTTTGGTATGCGTAACACAGGACGGTTAAAGGTGACCCTTGAACTTTGACTCACAGGCTTTGCTACTTTATAATACATGAAATGGGGTTCCTAAATAGAATTAACAGCTTTATTTAATTCTTATATCTGATCCACATGCATTACAAGTTAGGTCTTACAAACATTTTTATACAATTTTGTACAATTTCTTGCTCTTAATTTTGATTTATATACATAAAGTTATCTTTCTAATCTATTGCCAACATGCCACATTCTCTGCCTATGTTTAATTAAAGTTGTGTCCTGAATAATTCATGTTAAAACATTTCTTAGTTTATTCAGAACACAACAATATGTATTCCTGACTGCATGCCTGTTGAGTGTTTTTTACCACTGTGCTGTCATCACTGCTTGTTTCATTTAGCAATTTTTCAAAGTAATTACTCCATACTTCAAGGATATCTATTTCTCCCGTTTTCATGTCACGTTTTCATGTTAATTCCTGTAAAAGGAATTAAAGATGATAAAAAAAAAAATTAAAGATGACTCTTTCCTCCATTTCTGAGCTTCTTCAACAACCTCCTGAATATTTTGTCACCTTCCTGATATTTATTTTCTATGTTCTTACCAAAGTCTTCCCATGACTTTTGTTTAGCTAGTTTTACTAGTTTTACACAGTGTTTAGCTTTCTTACATTTGTCTCTGTATACTCTAAGAAGTTGACTTATTTGCCAGAAATTTCTGTATGCTTTCTTCTTTTCCTTCACTATCTCTTTAACTTCCTGTATCTACCTAAAGTTTGATTTTTCTATCCTTGCAGACAACCTCACCACATGCCTCTCTAGGTGAATCAGGCAAAGTTTTCTTCAGGGCTTGCCACTGAATCTCCAAGGTTTGGTTCCTGTTCTCAAACTGTTTCGTTTTTTCTTGAATAATGTTTGTGTAATTTAGTCTACAGTTCACATCTGAGAGCTGCTCAACTTTTATTTGCTTTAAAACTTTCTTACATGTTCTTTTCACTATGAAATTCAACTTTATCCTGCTGAAGACTACCTGGTGATCACTTTCAATTTCAAATCATCTGTACACTCTGGTGTCCTGCACCAGGGAGAAAACATCGCTATCAACAATAACACAGTCAATGAGATTTTTTTTCATTCCTTGCCTCTTCTCTCCATGTGAATTTGTGCACACATTTTATGTTGGAACATAAAAATTCTCTAAAGCACCAAAAAATTCCTCCACTTCTATCTTAGTAGAACCTTCTGTCTCATTATCCAGTTTCTCCATTCTGATATTTGCTCACATCACTGTACTTGATATTGCCTGCCATTCGAGAAGATTATCCTTGTATGCAGCGTTGAATACTATAGCTACTTCTTCTTTTCCCTGATTGTTATTGCCTGAATATAACATTTTGTATTTATAGCTTAGAAAGATTTCACCAGTTTTTGTCTTTTTTTTTTTTGTTTCAGTCACCCCTATTATGTCAATCTGGTACTTATCCAATTCTTCTGTTAGTTCCATTTCTTTGCTATTCAGGCTTCTTATGTTGACAGTACCGATCTTGAACTCTGCTGATGTTGAGTTGGGATGTGTTTCAGGATATTTTCTAATAGCTGACATTTCACCGTTTGCTCTGCTTCCCTGGCGAAAATAACGGGGGCCTTGTTTAACCAGACGATGCCCCAGCTGGCATGAAATTCTGTCATGTTGTATCATCATTTTACATTATGTTTAAACCAATAAGAATACAATTTGGTTGGCTAAATTTCAAATTGCCAGCCCATCCTCGTTCATTCGGTATCCACATAGATACCTAACAGGGTGCACCATGACAAGGTGAGAACTGGACATTAGGTCAGAAGCCCTGGTTGGTTCCACATTTCTTTAAAGGCTATGTGGAGGTCTCCTCTCAGTTATACAGATTTCTTTTAATACTTTGTCATGAAATTTAATTTACTCAACTCATTGACCGATTGTAAATGCTTCCATAAAGATCCTTATGAGTTGATTCCATACAATGACAAATGCAGTCATCCTACAGGAATAGCTACAGCTGGCCATTTTCATAATGAGGGTGGCTAATATTATGAATCTCTGAATGCCATGTAACTACATGTCATTTTTGATAAACCATCACAGTGAAACACCACTTCACATGAACATAGTTCTGTCCTTCGTGAAACCAACATTAAGAGGAAACAAAGCTGACAGAACCAAGCTCCATTTCATTTAATTCCATTCAATTTACTGTTATAATTAAATTCACTTGTTTTCACCACCACAAAAAAGAGAAAAACTTTTGTTAATAAATCATTTTATAAAATGTTGTAATTGTTATTAAAACAGTTTGTAGCTCTATGTTATAAAATGTTACTAAACTTAGCCATGTTTCTTAATAGTGATGTAGACAATGCATGGAATTAACAGTTTTTCAAGTTCAATATTCAAGTTTAAATTTTGGCCAAGAAATTGGCAAAATTTCTTGGCTAAAAATTTTTTTTACTTTATTAAACTAAAACTGCTTTACTTATCTGAAAATTTATTTTACAGATTGTTTTGTTCTACCCATACAAAGAAAGAACCATTAAGTGGAATTAGCAATAAGGGCACACAAGCAGACATTCACGAAGGAGAGCAATAGCGATAGGCATGAGAATGTGTTCCTTTTAGAGGAGAGTCAAAAAAATTCAAGGAACTGATTTGGAGACCTATAGATTTATCTGAAAGTGTATTTCTTTCAATTGATGAATGACCACCAGAAGATAGTGGCCTCTAATGTTTTTTTTTTTTAAATAATGAAGAACAGCACAGTTTGGAAAGAGAGAATTCTTATCGCAGTTTTGGTGTATTGTTTGTTTATTTAACTGTGTGTTTGTTCCTGTCAATAAACAAAATTGAAGCCAGAACATTTTATATTGCAGGATAGTTTTGTTTTCTTCTAATACTATGCAAAGAAGAAAACTGTATTCTGACAGAAGAAAGTTCTCTAAGCAATGCTTCCATTACTAATGAAAACACTGTTTAGAGAACTGTAAAGTCAACAGTTTAAGTCAGAACTGTGGGATATCCTTGACAGCATCTCTGACACAACAACTAACAAAGAATTCAAATTCATGAAAGTTAAAAATTGGCACCAGAAAAAATTTGAAATAATCCAGCATCGTAGTGTCCCAGAACAGCTGCAATTACAACAAGATCACATCATTGTGAATTTATCATTGGTAGCCCTAATGGATGAAGCTGTTAACGAGGACATAATTTTGGCGTTACTCCAAGGAAAGTTCCAAAAGACAAAATAATGGCTTCTGTTGAACGAGGAATATACGACCGGCCTCCAGCAACTGACAATAACATTCATTTGGATGTAGCCAATATCCTAATCCATTCTAAGCGTTCCAAAAACAATATTCCACAAAAAGAAATCAGTGCTTTGAAGTACCTAAACAGTAATAACTAAAGCAGACAAAGGTGATGAAATACAACTGTGGTGATGAATTTAGCTGAATATGAAAGCAAAATGCACATACTTTTACAGGACCAATTGAGATTGTTTATTTTATTTCATCTCTATAAAGAGATTTTTACTTCGAGTGTTAAGTATTTACACAAGGGTTCAATTCCGATTGGTGCAATGACTTTTAACTATTTCTTTTAGAATCAGGAAAATTATTGACTTGAGACCAAATGAAAAAAAAAAATATATATATATATATATACATTTAATGAAACTAAAACATTATATACATTTAAATAAAATTACATAAATAACTACAAAATCAACTGGATCCAAGACCTTCTAAAATAAGTCTACACTTTAGAATTTTTCTTATCCAAAAATATTAAAATCATTCATTCTCTGACTAATTCTATTATTGGATTGTTTGACATATACTTAATCGCATCTACCTGACTAAATACCTTGTTTTCACAACAAAAATGTTCAGAGTGAGTTTCTTTTTTAGGCCCTTTCTGAAATTATAAAAATTTTCTTCTTCTTTTCCATGGGATCCTTTTTATCTCCCTTATGTAGCATGCAATATTATTCCTCCAGCATCATTGAGGGTGAAGGAATAATATTGCATTGTCTCACTGAAGTATAAATATTGTTACCTTTTTTCAGTTCTATTTGATGCACAATTTACTAATTTTTGTACCAGTGAAAAAAGTTTCTTCTATTATTTCATAAACAACAAAATCTAAGTTGAGCTCTTCATGTCAAGCCACTTTACAGTTTTAAATTTCTGCAATTGCCTTTTTCCATAGTAATCCGATGTCCATATGACAGAAGATGAAACCTTCCATTAGAATGTAGATTGGAATATCTTCTTTTATTTACTAAATACTTGTTGACAGTCTCAACTAATTCAGTTTAAAGACTCACAGTTCTAATATTCCTTTTCAGAATCTTCTATTAATATTCTCCTGACTGTCAAGTAAAACTTAAAAACTTCGTAAGAACAAAATTCTCTGGTTGCTGTTCGCAAATTTCCATTAGCTCTCTACTTGTTTTTCTTATTAACCTGATACCGAATGCTGTTTCTGTCAGCTGTCAATCACCATCAAACTCCTTGGTGAGCATGTGCACTCCACGTAAATGGCAAGCGAGAATTAACGTATAATGCTGACATGTTGCCTCCGCTAGCGTAAACAGAATGTCTTCACAAACCACAATACGTATCGAGTATCTCAACAACTTACCAATTTTAAATTGCAATAAAAAAAAAATGAAAGTAGTACAACTATCAGAATGTAGTAAGTACATCAAAATTTCAAATGCTTTACTTTTCATTTTGACAATAATAATATCAATAACAGGCTCACTGCAAGTGCTGATGTATGTGTTATGAAAATAAAACTAATAATATATTAATATAAAGAAATAATTGTAAAAAAAATCATAATTGTATATGATTATTTTTACACAGTCTAGATACCAAATTATAAATCATGATCCCACTAATTCTCAAAAGAAAAAAATCACTTCCTGGCTAAAAGAAACTGTTAACAAACTCAAGCCTTTTCATCTTAAAACACCCAGAATATATGGAGTACCTGAAATTCACAAACAAGGTACACCTGCTAGTGTGGATAGTATAAAGAGTACCACATACAAACTTGCTAAATATTTAGCTAAATTACTAGTCAACCTCACAAATAATTCTCCCTCTATTAAAAATTCTATTCACCTAAAAAGTATTTTAGGAAACTATATCTTAAAAAGGTGAGATTTTTCTGAGCAATAAATACAAAATTATATTCAGGCAATGACAATCAAGGAAAAGGAGTATCCATAGCATTCAACACTAAATGAGGCTAATCTTCTTGAATGGCAAGCAGTCTCAAGTAGAGTGATGTGGGCAACTATCAGAATGGGTAACTGGACAATTAGACTTTTTTGTGCCTATACTCCCACAGAAGGTTCTACTAAGATAGAAGTGGAGGAATTTTTTGAGAATTTAGAGAAAGCAACTGACAAAATAAAAAGGGAAAAGCTGGTCCTTGTTGGGGATCTAAATAGCAGAATAGGAAATGATTGTCAGACATACAAAAATATATTTGGAAAATTTGGAGTAAAGAGCAAAGCTAATAATAATGGCAAATACCTGTTGGATTTCTGCTCAGGACATGGACTGGTTATTACTAACACAATGTTCCAACGTGAAAATGTGCACAAATTCACATAGAGGGAAGAGGCAAGGAATAAGAAAAGTCTCATTGACTATGTTATTATTGATAGTGATGTTTTCTCCCTGGTGCAGGACACCAGAGTGTACAGAGGATTTGAAATTGAATGTAATCACCATTTAGTCTTCAGCAGGATAAAATTGAATTTCATATTGAAAAGAATAACATGTGAGAAAGTTTTAAAGTGAATAAAAGTTGAACAGCTCTCAGATGTGAACTGTAGACTAAAATACACAAAGATTATTGAAGAAAAAATTAAAGAGTTTGAGAACAGGAACCAAACTGTGGAGATTCAGTGGGAATCCCTGAAGAAAACACTTCAACCAGAGAGGCATGTGGATGAGGTTGCCTGCAAGGATAGAAAAATCAAACTCCAGGTAGATACAGGAAGTTAAAGAGATAGTGAAAGAAAACAAGAAAGCATATAGAAAGTTTCTGGCAAATAAGTCAGCTTGTGCTCTTAGAGTATACAGAGACAAATGTAAGAAAACTAAACACTGTGTAAAACTAGCTAAACAAAAGTCATGGGAAGAGCATAGAAAATAAATATCAGGAAGGTGGCAAAATATTCTGCAGGTTGTTGAAGAAGCTCAGAAATGGAGGAAAGAGTGCTGTAAAAGGAATTAAAGATGATAAAGGTGACATGAAAACAGGAGAAATAGATTTACTTTGAAAAATTGCTAAATGAAACAAGCAGTGAATACAGCACATTGGTAAAAAACACTGAACAGGCATGCAGTCAGGAATAGATATCCATACTTGAAGTAGAAAAAGCCATCAAAAGCCTGAAATATGGAAAGCAGCAGGAGTAGATGATATCCAGAAATGCTCAGGTATGAGGTATAAAAGTCTTACAGTGGCTGAACTGCACAGTTCAGAAGGCCTGGACAGAGGGACAAATTCCGGATGATTGAAGCAGAGTAAGTACCCATATATAAAAAAGGAAATAAAACTGAATGTGAGAATTACAGATGTATTTCTCCCTTTGTACTGAGCCTGGTAAGATATATGCAAGTATACTTGAGAAACAGTTGAGAAGGATTGTGAAGAGAAGCTTGGTGAAGAACAAGCTGGATTCAGGCCAAATAGAGGCTGTCAGGATCAGATTTTCAATTTACGACAAATAGTTGAGAAATCATACGAATATAACAAAGATCTGTATTTAAGGTAGACTTCTATTTGGGTTTGTAGGTCAGATTTATTTCAAACTGAGTTAACCAACTAGTTTCGCCAACTATAGCTGTTGGCTTCGTCAGGGTAAAAGATATATAGATGTAAGACCACTTAAACATATAGACGAATTCCTTTGGTTGGAAAGACCTGGGTTCGATTTCCGTCTATGATGTGAAGAACCTTTATCTGGTCTCTTTCGACTAAAGGTAAGTTAGCCGGTCTCATATGGATTTTTCACCTGAAAACTCGGGTTTTTCATCTCTCAGAACAGGCAAACCAGCCCCGTGAGCACATCATGGATTACAGTATGAATACTTACGACAATATGTGGAAGAGATAGGGTCCTCACCTCATGGTGTTATACACATAGTTAACCAGAGTAACATCAGGGTAGTCAACCTCCTAGATAGGTGACGGCACATGAATGGATGGAGATTTGGAAAAGGCATATGACAAGGTGCCAAGAGAGAAGCTATTCAAAACGCTGCAGTTATACGGTGTCAATGGGGCATTATATCAAGCAATCCTTTGTCTTTATTTGAGTTGTAAGTCAACAGTTAGAATTGAAAGAAGTACAGGAAGATGGTTTAATGTTAAATCTGGTGTCAGACAGGAATGTACATTGTCCCCCCTCTATTATTTCATTATCTATATGGATCACAGGGGGTGCTTATGGGTCAAAGCTGTATAACTGAGAAGAGACCTCCACATAGCCTTTAAAGGAATGCAGAGAACCGACCAGGCTTCTGACCTAATGTCCAATTCTCACCTTCTCGTGGTGCACCTTGTTGGGCATCTACCTGATTACTGAACAAACGAGGATGGGCTGGCAATTTGGTATGTATCCGACCAAATTGTATTCTTATTGGCTTAAACCAATATACAAAATGATGGTACAACATGACAAAATTTCATGCCAGCTGGGGCGTCGCCCGGTTAAACAAGGTCCCGGTTGTTTTCGTCAGGGAACCAGGGCGAACAGCAAAAAGTGTTAGCTACTGGAACAAATCTGAAAGCACACCCCAACTCAACATCACCAGAGTTAAAGATCGATACTATCAACATAAGAAGCCTGAATGGCAAAGAAATGGAGCTAGCTGAGGAATTAGATAAGTACCAGAGCGACATAATAGGAGTGACTGAAGCAAAACAGACAAAAATTGGTGAGATCTTTCTGAGCAATAAATACAAAATGTTATATTCAGGAAATGACAATCAAGAAAAAGAAGGAGTAGCCATAGTATTCAAAACAAAATACGAGGCTAATCTTCTTGAATGGCAGGCAGTTCATATCAGAATGGGGAATTGGACAATGAGACTTATGCCTATAGTCCCGCAGAAGGTTCTCCTAAGATAGAAGTGGAGGAATTTTTTGATGCTTTAGAAAAAGCAAATGACACAATGAAAGAGGAAAAGTTGGCCCTTGTTGGAGATCTAAATAGCAGAGTAGGAAATGATTGTCAGACATACAAATATATTTTGAGAAAATTTGGAGAAAAGAGCAAAGCTAATAATAATGGCAAATACCTGTTGGATTTCTGCTCAGGACATGGACTGATTATTACTAACACTCTGTTCCAACATAAAAATGTGAACAAATTCACATGGAGAGAAGAGGCAAGGAATAAGAAAAGTCTCACTGACTATGTTATTGTTGAAAGTGATGTTTTCTCCCTGGTGCAGGATACCAGAGTGTACAGAGGATTTGAAATCGGAAGTGATCACTATTTAGTCTTGAGCAGGATAAAATTGAATTTCATATTGAAATTCAATTTCATCAATGTAAAATGATAGCACAACATGACAAAATTTCATGCCGGCTGGGGACATTGTCCAATTAAACAAGGATCCCATTGTTTTTTCCAGGAAACTGGGACAAACAGCAAAAAAAAGCCAGCTATTGGAACAAATCCTAAAACACATCCCAACTCAACATTACCAGAGTTTAAGATCAGTACTAAAACAAACCTGAAAAGAAATAGAACTAGCTGAAGAATTGGATAAGTACCAGATCAGCATAATAGGAGTGAGTGAAACAAAAAAGACAAAAACTAGTGAGATCCTTCTGAGAACAAAAATGCAAAATGTTATAGTCAGGCAATGACAATCAAGGAAAAGGAGTATCCATAGCATTCAACACTAAATGAGGCTAATCTTGAATGGCAAGCAATATCAAGTAGAGTGATGTGGGCAAATATCAGAATGGGGGAACTGGACCATGAGACTAATTTGTGCCTATGTTCCCATAGAAGGTTCTACTAAGGTAGAAATGGAGGAATTTCTTGAGGCTTTAGAGAAAGCAACTGACACAATGAAAAAAGAAAAGTTGGTTGTTGTTAGGGATCTAAATAGCAGAGTAGAAAATGATTGTCAGATACACAAAAATATTTTGGGAAAATTTGGAGAAAAGAGCAAAGCTAATAATAATAGCAAATACTTGTTTGATTTCTGCTCAGGACATTGACTACTTATTACTAATACAATGTTCCAACATAAAAATGTGCACAAATTCACATGGAGAGAAGAGGCAAGGAATAAGAAAAGTCTCATTGACTATGTTATTGTTGATAGTGATGTTTTCTCCCTGGTGCAGGACACCAGAGTGTACAGAGGATTTGAAATTGGAAGTGATCACTATTTAGTCTTGAGCAGGATAAAATTGAATTTCATATTGAAAAGAATAACATGTAAGAAAGTTTTAAAGCGAATAAAAGTTGAACAGCTCTCAGATGTGAACTGTAGACTAAAATACACAAAGATTATTGAAGAAAAAATGAGAGTTTGAGAACAGGAACCAAACCCTGGAGATTCAGTGGCAAGCCTTAAAGAAAACCCTGATTGATTCAGCCAGAGAGGCATGTGGTGAGGTAGTGTGCAATGATAGAAAAATCAGAACTCCATGGTGGACACAGGAAGTTAAAGAGGCAGTGAAGGAAAAGAAGAAAGCATATCAAAAGTTCCTGGCAAATAAGTCAGCTTGTGCTCTTATAGAATACAGAGACAAATGTAAGAAAACTAAACACTGAGTAAAACTAGGTAAACAAAAGTCATGGGAGGACTTTGGCAAGAATATAGAAAATAAATATCAAGAAGGTGGTAAGATATTCTGGAGGTTGTTGAAGAAGCTTAGGAATGGAGGAAAGAGTGCTGTAAAAGGAGTTACAGATGATAAAGGTGACATGAAAACAGGAGAAAAAGATATCCTTGAAGTATGGAGTAATTACTTTGATAAACTGCTAAATGAAACAAGCAGTGATGACAGCACAGTGATAAAAAACACTGACCAGGCATGTAGGCAGGAATACATATCCATACTTGAAGTAGAAAAAGCCATCAAGGCTTGAAATGTGGAAAGGCAGCAGTAGTAGATGATATTCGACCAGAAATGCTGAAGTATGGTGGTATAAAAGTCTTACAGTGGCTGCACTGCATAGTTCAGAAAGCCTGGACAGAGGGACGAATTCCCGATGATTGGAGTATAGCTCTCATAGTACCCATATATAAAAAGGGAAATAAAACTGAATGTGAGAATTACAGAGGTATTTCCCTACTGAGTGTTCCTGGCAAGATCTATGCAAGTATACTTGAGAAACGGTTGAGAAGAATTGTGGAAGAAAAGCTTGGTGAAGAACAAGCTGGATTCAGGCCAAATAGAGGCTGTCAGGATCAGATCTTCACTTTACGACAAATAGTTGAGAAAGCATGGGAATATAACAAAGATCTGTATTTAAGTTTTGTCGATCTGGAAAAGGCATACGATAAAGTGCCAAGAGAGAAGCTATTCAATATGCTACAGTTATATGGTGTCAATGGGGCATTATATCAAGCAATACTTAGTCTTTATTTGAGTTGTAAGTCAGCAGTTGGAATTCAGGATATGATAGTACTACATGAAAAATTTACATCATTACTAACTTCCTATCTACAATTTTTCTCCAAATCAGTCTGTTACTTGTCAAGACTCCAACATTATCAGATCTTATATTTCTATCGTCTAAGACACTTTGTACCGTATCAATCCACCTATATCTTGGTCTTCCTCTGGGTTGTTTTCCTTCCAACCTGGCAGAGAACACTTGTTTTGCTATTCTTTCCTCGTCCATTCTGTTTAAGTGGCCATACCACCTGAGATTAGCTCTGCTAACGCATTCCTGGATGCTGACAATATCAAGTTCTTTCCTAATATCCTCGTTTTTAATATGATATTGCCATTGATGCCATCTGTTCACGCCTCTAATCTTTCTCAGGACTCTCATATCTGCGGTCTCTAGTCTTTGGTCAAGTGTTTTACTTCTGACCCAGCTCTCAGATCCATAAGTTAAAACTGGTCAGAAGTCAGCATTAAAAAGACAAAGACAATGAAAATAGGTAGAATTGTGGAAAATGTCAACTATGTTTTGAACGGGGAACCTGTGGAACAAGTAAAAATTTCAGCTACTTAGGCACGATTATTACTGAAGATGGTAAATTAAATATGGAAATAGACAACAGAATCAACAAAGCTGGTATGATAGGAAGTTAATTGAATAAATTCATATGGAATAAGAGAGAAATTAGTCGGAACACTAAATTAGTTGTATACAAGACAGTGTTCAAACCAGTTTTAACTTATGATTCTGAGAGCTGGGTCAGAAGTAAAACACTTCACCAAAGACTAGAGCCCACAGATATTAGCGTCCTGAGAAAGATTAGAGGCGTAAACAGATGGCATCAATGGCAATATCATATTAAAAACGAAGATATTAGGAAAGAACTTGATATTGTCAGCATCCAGGAATGTGTTAGCAGAGCTAATCTCAAGTGGTATAGTCAATTAAACAGAATGGACGAGGAAAGATTGGCAAAATAAGTGTTCTCTGCCAGGTTGGCAGGAAAACAACCCAGAAGAAGACCAAGATATAGGTGGGTTGATACGGTACAAAGTGTCTTAGATGATAGAAATATAAGATCTGATAATGTTGGAGTCTTGACAAGTAACAGACTGATTTGGAGAAAAATTATAGATAGGAAGTTAGTAATGATGTAAATTTTTCATGTAGTACTATCATATCCTGTACACCCATTGAGGGTACATGTCAGGAATTTGATGATGATATGGATCACATTAATAGGAAAGTGGTATTAAACCTGATATCAAAATTGGAGATGTTAATCTCAGCTCTTTGCTTTATGTGGATGATGTTATACTTCTAAATAAATCCGCTACAAGTCTGCAAAATTCCCCCGACTAAATTGGATAACTGACTGTTGTAATAGATATGGTATGGTCAGCAATAACAAGACAAAGACAATGAAAACAGGCAGAAGTACTGAAAATATCAACTGCATTGTGAATAGAGAACCTATAGAACAAGTAAAACATTTCTGCTACTTAGGCACAATTTTTAGTGAAGATGGTAAATTAAATATGGAAATAGACAACAGAATCAACAAAGCTGGTATGGTAGGAAGTCGACTGAATAAATTTATATGAAATAAGAGAGAAATTAGTCAAAACACTAAATTAGCTGTGTACAACACAGTGTTCAAACCAATTTTAACTTATGGATCTGAGAACTGGGATAAAGTAAAACACTTGACCAAAGACTAGAGACAGCAGATATGAGAGTCTTGAGAAAGATCAGGGGCATGAACAGATGGCATCAATGGCAGTATTATATATAAAACAAGGATATTAGGAAAGAACTTGACATTGTCAGCATCCAGGAATGCGTTAGCAGAGCTAATCTCAGGTGGTATGGTCACTTAAGCAGAATGGGAAAGGAAAGACACTTCACAATGGAATAGGAAACTAATGACTGCCTGCCCTTCCTGAATACACTAATCACAAGTCTTCCAGATGGTTCCTTACCTTTTTTTCTACTTATAGAAAACCTACAGATACAGGAAGATTTTTGCACAAACAGTCACACCATCATCCAGCTCAATAGTATGGTTAGGTTAGCATGGTATCTCAAAAACACTAACTCACAGAGCTAGAGCTATTTGTTCCAATGACAATGCTCTTATTGCTGAACTCACTTACATCACACCTTCTTAGCCAATGGCTATAATCTGCATAGAATAGAAAAAATACTAAATGTTCCCCAGAAATCACCTCCATTGCCTACCACATAAAACCGCAGCAAAACTGTTACCATCCCATGCATTTGAGGCACATCTGAAAAGATACCTAGAGTGCTCAATAAATATCAACTATGCACCATATTTAAACCTTATGTCATATTGGCAACTCTCATCTGTTCACCTAAGGACAAACTGTCTTCTTTATCACATCCAGGAGTTTATGAAGTGCCCTGTTCTTGTGACCGGGCTTACTATGGACAGACAGGAAATACTGTTGACATCTGTCTTGGTGAACACAAAAAATACATCCGGCACTATTGTTATGGCAAGTCGGGTCCAGCAGACCATGCCTTGGATACCACTTTACACGGGATCAATTGGAAGAAAACAAAAGTGCTACACAGAAGTCATAAGTCAGGGAGATTGTTTTTGGATTCAACAGAAGCTTAAAAACATACTCCCAACCTCAACAAGTACGGCTGTATAAATTTATCAAAAATCTGGGAGACAGTCATTTTAAGATCTGATTAATATTTGTTTTCTCTCTTTTTCCAATATAGATGGAAAATTAGGACTAATTAGGACTTTAGTTCCTTGTGCTGTCCATTACAATTTTTTTAAACTAGTCCCACTGTTATACCAAATTGTTGTTTCGCTGTGGCAAACTGTTTTTGTGCTCTGAAGATGTTGGATATAATACCAGCAAAATATCAGCAAATAAGTTAATAAATATTATTTTCTTATCATTCAGTGTTATCATCAATAGCATGAAAATAAATAACATGTTTATTTTAAGTGTTCTACTCATGGATAAATTTCTGAAGTAGAAACATTTTTCTGATATGTTGTTTATGCTCAAATCTAATAGGTTAGGACAAAAATATTTCTTTCTTTCAGTTTAAGGAAAGAGACATGGACATTTTGTAGTGGCATGAAAGCAACTTTTAAGTTGTATTTCTTCAGGATTTTTGCCATTTTATCTGTAATATTTTTTATGTATGGTAAAGATGTGGTACCTTTATAGTCTTGCTGCTGGTCGGTATAAGATGTTATTCATGGTTTTGAGATTGTATTCATTCCTTAAGAGTATATCTTTAAGATATGTTATTTCTTTTTGTTGTCACTGGATATTGTGAAGGCCCTATCTGAGTATTTTGATGATGTCTCATTTTTGGGCAATATGGTGATGATGTGATATAGCATTGATATTTTCGGGTAAACTTCAAATGAAAGATTATCATTATTTTCTACTGAGATAAGAGCATCTAGAAAAGGAGGTGATTTGTCTTTTTCAACTTCTAATGTGACTGGATTTTCTGGTTTAAGCTGCTGGGTTTCTTCAAAGCCTGGCCAAAATGCCATTGACATATTTAAGCCACAGTCTGGTACATACTGAGGGCTGTTTATTCAATGATTCCATGTACATATTGCCAAATGAGGTGAAATATAGGTGCTCATATCTAGACAGAATGCCTAGCCAAGGGCATGCCCATTTCACTGCAGAGTCGAGTGCCTCAAACCTGAAGAAGTGTTTCCTAGGCAGTGTTTTGAAGAGTTTAACAGTGTCTGATGGAAACATGTCTTCTAAGTTTAGTATGGTGTCTTCTCTTGAAATGTTATGACATAAAAGGCTTGTGACATCCAAACTCACCATAATGTCTATGGGATGCTGGATGTTTTGAAGTGAATTTTCTTTGATACTGTTGAGCTAATTACAAAGAAGATCTTTGATTAGATTGTTAGGTTTTGTAATGAATACTCAATGTGGGGATGATTATCTAACTATCTACAAGTACTAACATCATGAAGTTCTCTCATCTCATCTGTGTACAAATTAGAATCCAGAACTATAGTGGCATTTCCTTATTGGCTTGCAGTACTAAAATATTATATATATTTTTTTTTGAAAAATCCTCAGAAGTGCTTTAAATTTAGCATTAGAGGTGTTTCTAGGAGGGGTTTTGGAATTAATCAGAATGGCTGCCATTCCTATATGCATGATGTCTACAGAATTTCTTGGAATTTTATATAAGCATTTCTCTATATTTGCCATTATGTCAACTTCAGGAATGTACATGGGGGATACTGCAAAATTAAATCCTTTGGCTAATATATTCTGCTCAGCTTGAGAGAGTATGTGAAGAAAGACTGATTACTATTTTATCTACTGATAACATTTCTTGTTGATTCATTTTTCCTCTCATGAGATTGGCGAATTTTTTTTCTCTGATGTGAACATAATGTTTTTGTGCAACATATCTGGCCTTAATTGAGGTTGCTGGAGAACTGAGTGCTATGTGCAAATGACTAATATATATAGTTTTGTTCATTCCTGCTAAAACAAATTGAGTGTTAGATATTCTTTCTCACGCCAGTGGCCAAAGAAGCTTTTTTTTTGTATATTAAAGATGCCAAGAAATTATATTCTTGGCTTCATCCATTATCCAAGTGTAATCAAACAAAGTTTGCGCGTGAAGTCACGTCACAAGTGAGCTGTGTGTGTGTGTGTGTATATATATATAGGCTAATGACTTCGCATACTGCCTTGATATCCCATTATGTAACGTAGATGTTAGATTTCCTAGTTCTAAATTGATTTTTAATTACTAGAAACTTGTACAATAATAATTTTTTTTTCTTTCTAATAAGCTGTACATGTTCTGGTCAGACAAAATAAGTATGGACATTTCAAGCTATGGAAACCTCAACTCACTGATACAAAATTATGGCAAGTCTTGTTTATGGTTTGCAAATTGGAAAAATTACATATAAAATAGAAAATATTTCTAACAAGACTGAATTTTCTTAAGATGTACTGAGACAATAATGTCATCCCCAAGTTTCTAGTAATTAAAAATTAGTTTAGAGCTAAAAACTGTAATATTATTATTTACCATATATATTCTTGATCATAACTATTTCTTCTTTTCCTATGCCTATCTTTTCCAAACTTTCCTCCTAATGGAAATGGCCCAAGAATAGGCTTTTTTTTTTTTCCAAATCAAGAAATGCCAAAAACAGGATGTATTCCAATTTCCCACAGTTTCTCCATAATTTCCCTTACAGCAAAAAAAAAACAGTTCATCTCCTCTTTCTAAAACCAAAACTATTCCTCTCTTAGGCCTTCCTATATTTTATTCCTTAATTTTGTTTGTTGCCATTATCCTTTCATAAATCTTTGCACAATGACACAATAATGTTATTATTCTCTTCTTGATCCTCCTTTATACATTGAAACAATAATTCTTTTAGTTCAACATAGATATCACACTCTTTCTCCAGATCAGTCTAAAGCATGAATTCTACATCTTGCATTTTGCAACATTGAACTCGCATCCCCATTTCACTCAATTTATTCAAGTCTTCTTGTAAGGCCACAACATCTTCTCTACTTCATAGTTCATCCCAACTTTGCATCATCTGCAAACAACTGAATATCCCCATCCAAATCTTTGCTAATATCATTAACATACAAGTTAAACAGCAATGGCCCTAAAACAGACTCCTGAAGCACACCACTAGTGATTTTCCTCTTCCTGAATATTGCTCCACCAAACACAACTTACTGATACCTATCAGATAGCCAGTCTCTGATCCAATGCACTAATCTAATTCCAACCCCATCCACTCTAGTTTGACTATCAACTTATCATGTGGTAATCTATCAAAAGCTTTTGCGAAATCTAAGTATACTACTGTGTATCCCTCTCCTCTGTTCAAGGAAGCAGTCACCTTATTGTAATAAGTAAGTAGATTACTAAAACATGATCTTCCTTTAGCAAATCCATGCTGTCCATCAAAGATAATACCACTGTTGTCAACTCAATTCTGGATCCTAGTTCTCACCAGCTTCTCCAACAATTTAACCACAATGCCTGATATACAGATAGGCCTATAATTTGATGCTTGAGTTCGATCACCTCCCTTTGCGAAGTGGCACAATCTTGCCCTCCTTCCACTCTTTTGCAACTCGACCCAGTGCAAGACGCATATTAAAAAAATATGTCAAAGTAGATGTCAACTCCCTGGCATGTTCCTTCAGAATACGTGGTGATATATTATCAAGTCCAACAGCCTTATTAACATCAAGTTTGCTCAATTCCCCATACACCTCTTGGTCACTTGGTCGGTCTCTCCTTCCAATCATCAACTGCTCTTAATCTCTCCATGATGTCGTCATAATCACAAGAATGAAAGACCTTTATGAACTGCTCATTAACTATCTCCACATTAGTTGTTTGGTATAAGGACAACTATTGTAGTCATATATGTAGCCAGCAATAAAAAAAAGAATGATCATGGAAAGAGGACATTGATTGGAGAAAATGGTATTTCTCCAATCAATGTCCTCGTTCCATAATCATTCTTCTTTTTTTTTATTTGCTGGCTACGTATCGAAAGAACTCCCAAGGATTTTTTGGCTTCATTAGCCAACTGCTGCTCATACTTCACTTTTGCTACCCTTACCAACCAAGTCACTCTCCTTGCCTGGTCTTTGTAACCCTCACGGAATTGGTTATTACCAATTCTCTTATGCTGCCTCCATAATGCCTTTTTTCTCTGTATCGCTGGCTTAATCTCTTCATTTACCCATTTCACACCTACCTTATTTAACCTTCTGATCCTTGGAATACATTTAGACATTGCTTTTATGAGATAGTTCTTGAATATCCTCCAAGCTGCATCGATCTCTTTTCCACACCTGCAAGTTGTCTCCTGAGCTCTACATAATCACCAGCCTTATAGTTCCACATATACCCTTTTCTCACAGCATTCCTCACACTGCTGGCAACTACCCAGGTAATCGCTTCATAGTCACTCTCACTAACTGGAAGGTGATTTGATACCTCATTTATAATTATATCCTTTGATAAGATGATCAAATCCTAAAACCCTCAAATCCTCGTGTGCCCTCTGTTACATCCTGCTGAGGTAGTTGTCTCTCAAAAACTCAAGAAACTCATTTTCTTTACTTCCAGTTGCTGTCTCATTATCCCAGTCTAAATTGCCATAGTTAAAATCACCCTTTTCTTTTTGCTTGGCTATTTGATTATACATTTCTTAGTCACTATCATCCACATTACTAGGTCTATAACAACATCCAAGTATTTCATTCTACTCACCTCTATCTCACACCATACTGCCTCAAAACCACTGGCACTATTTCCCTCTTGCATCTCTACTTTGTATGGACTTAACTCTTTCTCTATCATCAATAGACCCCCCCCCTCCCTTTTTACTTTTTCTATCCTCATGAAACACATCATACCCTTCTGTCTCTATCCTATCAGGATGTTGTCCTCATTCAACCATGTTTCACTTATTCCAACAATTTTTGGGTGAACAGACTCAATTAATGCAATCATTTCATTTGCCTTGTTTCTTACACTTTAGCATTTGTACACAAACACAGCAGCTTATTCCTGGATCTATAGCTACTTCAACTGACAGTACTTATTTGACATGACTTCATGCTTAACTCAAGCCATTTCTTTTTCTCCTTATTCATGTTTGAACCTTCTTCAGATCCAACTGTTTTCCCTTGATCCCAGGTCATTCCCTTCCCTTTTTGTCTACAGATGCATTCACATCCTCTTGAAGCATCTACCTTTCTCACGCTGTGTTCCTTTGTCCACCCTGAGCCTTGCTGTTTCCCTGTGTCTTGCATGGTTCTCTCTTTCTCTATACTCATGCAATTACGAAACTGCACAATTGTACATTAACAAACTGCACTCCTTTCTCCTCACACAATTCTGCTAACATATCTTTCATAATCTCTGCTCTTAATCAGTGATGAGCAATTAAATAGTAAATCAAATACTCGGTTCAATCTGCATAAAGAATATTTTCTTTTTCTTTGATAAGAAAGTATTAATTTATTTTCCATTATTTAGCTATATTTTAATTTTTTAACCTGCACAACTAGTGGCTATGCGCTTCGCAACCATATGCCTGGGGAAGGAGTGTCCTAGGTTCGATTCCCGTCGGTGACGTGAGGAGCTGAAGGATCTTCCTCAGCCATAGCCAAGTTAGCCAGTCTTGGGCGTGGACAGCAGGGTTTTTTCCCCAGTTTATTCTGGGGTTTTTCATCCCGCAAAGCAGGCAAACTGGCCTTGAGAACTCAACACTAGCCATAGGATACCCCGGGGCATAAGGCTGACCACCTTATCCTGTAAACGGAGTGAGGTCCGATGATCAATGGACCCTCGACACTGCAAGGTAAAAGAGGGTATAAGGAAGATGATGATAATTCTGCCGTACAAAATGAACACCATGGGCTGCACAAAAAACTTGAGAGGGCCGCATGCACCCCACAGACCATTGGTTGCTCATCACTGCGTGTGGCTCCCTAAATTTTTTTTAACAGATATAATTTTAAAAATCGCTCTTCAATCCAAAAAGGTTGCTAACCCCTGGGCTAGATGATGATGTGCGATTGTTTATAAGAATCTTCTAGCCTGTTGGTTTCCTTAAAAAATAACCCATCTAAATGTAACTAATATGTTTAAAAAGGGGAAACAGTTATTTGATTTTTTTCCCTATTGTGCAGTGCATTTTAGAATGATGGCTGTTGAAATACTAAAAATAAATCTAATGTGTGGGTCAAATAGCAAACACATCATCCAAAAATTGTAGACATTGTAGACAAAATAGAGCTAACAGCTATAAACTTCTTTTATCCATTGTAGGATCCAAAATGGGTCGTAAGTGCTTTTGTTCTGTTACAGTTTTGAGAGCTCTGCTACCTGATTGTTAGTGCCTGTGTCTCAAATCGTCTGGAGCACAGCACTGCATGGCTAGATAAGTTTTGCAGTTAAATCAAATTTTTAAATTCAATATAAGTTAGGCTTAAAACAATCAAAGAAGTAAAATAAAATACCTTTCCTGTAAATGATAATTATAGTCAGTATGATATACCATATTCTTCTCTTTTATATGAAGACTAGTTAACTGGGAAGCATATTTCTCAATGTCTTCATTTTTGACATATGGTGATAACCCAATTCTTTTTAACATATTTCGTTCAGTGTCATCAAACAGTTTCACTTCAACTTCATTCTTTTTAACTAGTACATGACCAAAATCCACTTCATTACCAGGAGTACCTCTGAAAAAAAAATAAAAAATACTATACTATTATTACTATAAATTACTATTACAAAAAGTACAATAAAAGTATCAGAAATTATAAAGGTGACATAAAAACTGAAAATAAAGATTATTATACGGGCACCTCCATGGAGTCCGAAAACTCATCGGAGGAGACCCAATCTATCATACCTCTCCTTGAACCCATTAAAGAAAAAACACTCACAACTGATTCTGGCAACCCATTCCACTCATTCACCACTCTCCAAGCAAAAAATCTAATCCTCACACTCCTAATGACCACACCTTTATTCAACTTCCAGGGATGACCAATTCTTCTAGTCCCTCTAGTCAAGTGCTGAAACATTTCCCCTGCATTTATCCTATAAAATCATTTAAGCAACTTAAATGTTTCTATCATATCCCCTCTTTTTCTCCTATTCTCCTGTCACATTCACATTAATAGCCCAGGTGTGAGGTCACAAACACAGATACCTTTGAGCCCTTTAAAGAGACATGAAGATGGCACAGTGTGTCAAATTCTTAGCACTCCAGTGGTTTTAAATGGTCCAGAAGGTGAGGCAGGGTGTGCACTGAGACAATAGCATCCAGAAGTCATTAGTGGCTGTGATTGGTATTGTGTGAAGCAGTCCAATTGAACATCATCATTTGTCATGAGTTGCTGTTTTTGTTTTCTGAGTTTAATCTGTATGAACTGACATGTTTATGACACCAATATAGACAAGTTTTTAATATATATTTATAATTTCTATAAATAATTCATAACTTTTTTTGCCCATATTTACAATGTGAAACTATGTTGACAATGTGCTGAATGTCCTGTTTTCTGCCAGAGCTTTCGTGGATTGTATGATTATAGTCGAATGAGATTGGAACCTGTGTATAATAAGTAAGTAAAACAAGTTATTTCAGCCTTTCTTTGGTTCAATCCAGAAAAACAATAATTTCCCAAGTGATTACTTTTTCCGATTTCCGTGCGTATTATATGGCTGTATTTAAAAATCATATCAAAATACAAATGATCCATATCTCACTTTAGTATTTGCCAATGATAATTTAATCTAACCATGAAGCATAAAAATTATATTAATTGATAAATTAAAATATTCAAAGTTATTCTACAATTAATTGCATTGGACGAATAAAGATGAGCGTTGATGTGCTATAGACTTAAAACTTTCGTACATCAATAAAAATGCAATCATACGGTCAAATTGAAGTGAATTTTGTAGCACGGGTTGCATAAGCCACAAGACAGCACACCCAACCTAAATGGGCACGTAATGCCACTGCTATGTATTGTCTATGAAGCTTTCAAAATGGTTCACCTATTTACTCATAATTTAATAATAAAAGGAAGTTTTTCTGGAGAAGGATGAAAGGAGATTTGCTGTTTCTGTAAGACTGCTAGATTCTGCATTAGTTATAAAAAAAAAAAAAAAAAAAAAAAAAAAAAAAAAAAAAAAAAAACCTGGAAAAAAGTTTTGAAAGATTAAAACTTACATCCTTTCACAACAAAGCAATTATCTTTGCTGGTTAATCCATAGATTATACCATATTTTCCCTCCCCCCCCACCCTCTCCTTGTAGTTTCCCGTTTTTTTTTTGTAACAGTATTTTCCATTGTATTTTAAAACACAAATACATATGCAAAAAAGTATATACAGTATTGAATACTGTTTGCTAGGTGGGCCCATAAAATGTCATGTGTCAATTTTTTTTGCATTTATCCATATCAAAAACATGAACTGCAGAGTATTGAGGAAACCGACACCCCTGGATCAGTTAAATAATATCAGGCTTGCTAAGATATGTTTCATGTGATTAATATAAACATATATACCACATACACACACAAACAAATCTTGTAAAAAAAAATCCCTTAACTGCATACAATGATAAAAAAAAATTGACATGACAATCTATGGGAGAAGTAGAAAACAACATTCAGTAACATATATATATATATATATATATATTGTATATCTCTATTATACAAAACAATAGGAAATAATGTCACAAAAAAGTCAGGAAACTACACAAGAGGTGGGGAAGAGAGAGAGAGAGAATATGGTACAATCCATTTATTAACTAGCAAAGTATAATTTCTTTAATGGAACCTGTGGTATTGTGATCAAGAAAGCAAACATTTTAGACGTAGTAAACAACTTTAATGAAAACAGCATAAATCATTTCTGATTTTTACATACAATAATAATTATCATCCTTCTACCACACTACAATCCAATTGAAAAAGAATTTCAATACCCTACCTTAAAGGAACCAATTGCTTGGTATCTTTAACATAATTATACCCAAGTTAAAAATACTTTCTACATCTAGATCTCCTCCTGAGATTTTTATTTAATAAGGTTAAAACACCTTATGGTAACTCGTTTTGGTAAAATACTTACAAGCTCTGCATTACTAAATCTTGGTATTTCTAGCCTGGCTCCCACTGATGAGACCTCAATAAAGGTTGAAACCGGTCTGGGTAGTGGCCCCTTGCCTTTAATACAAAACATCATACATCCCCTTCTTGGAGATGTGTTTTGGCATTAAGGGTAAATATTAAGATTAGTGATCAGAGCTTGCTCCACCTTTACCACGAGTTGCCTTGGTCTTGCACTACCTGTAGGATCAGCTAGTCTTGCATCAATTGCAGGCACAAACTTGACAATTTGTCTGTTTGCTCAGTTGGGAAAAAAAAATGGAGTAAAACCAAGTTTAAAATTGCTTGGTATCGTTAACATAATTATACCCAAGTTAAAAATACTTTCTACTTAAAGGAACCTTGGAACAAATAGCAGATTCTTTGTAAATTCAATCTATATTCTTCCTTCAAACCAGTTCAGAAACTGTCATCTACAAAAGGATACATTACCACCTCTTTCCTTACCAGGTGTCTATCTTGCTCATGTCATCTTTGCTATTTTGGACAGACTGGCCATTCTACCTTGATCAGAATCGAAAAACATGAGGACTATGTTACATTTTTATTTTTAATCTGATAAGTCTGGCCTTGCTTCTCATGCTATTGACACTAAGTGCAGTTCTTTGGAACCAGAAAAAAATACTTCCTTCCAGCAAGTTCATCTGAACCTCAACCGATTAGACTGTATGCCAATCTCCAAGTTTTGGGAAGTGATCACTATTAATTGTTCATATAAGTTTATTTTTATAAAAATTAATAATTTTTTTGAATTGTTTTTTATTTATACAATTTTTTACAAGTGTGTCATTGATCTCTAATAGTGTAACCATGTACTTCAGCTGCGACTGAGACATGAGTTAATAAATGCATGATTTGTGATTCTTGTTTTGAATGTTAACGGTCTGTCTCCCTGATGATGTCCATGTAACGTTGAATGAAATACACTGGAGTTTTTTTAATAAAATTCTATATATTTTGTTGCGTGTATATGCCATGAAAGTTATTTAAATATGTCCAGTGCACATATTCCATTAAAACTATTTATTCAGTGCAAAGTATGTTAGATTACATGCACAAGGAGTCTGGTAAACACCAGATACAGACAGAGACAAAGTTTATCTTTGTAGATGGAAAGCTAATCTAAGGTAGTATGGAAGAGGAAAGGGTAGCTATGTAGTTATAAGGTGAGGAAAGGGTAGGACAATGTGGTTATAAGGTGAAATTCTGTCATTCTCCTCTGACAACTGTTCTAAGTCTTAAAACTTTTATCAGATTTATAAGATTAGGCTTCTGTGCTTACTTGCCTTACAATGTACTATCTTTTTAATATTCCTTCATCTTTGAATACCTATCAGATTCATCCCTGGTGTTTTTATTCAAATAATATTTCTTTAGCCTATGAAAATGGGTGATTATTTTTTCAGATGATTGATATCCTCTATCTTTTATTGTCAACCCTTTTATCATTTATCAGCTTGTCAATCTCAGCTCTTAGTCTTGCTTCTTTCTGGTGGAAAGTCTCCATGTCAGATTCAGCAGATTCATTTATGCATTCATATAGAGATCAATTTCTTTTGTATCTGGACAGTTTTAGTTTAAATGAAAACTTGCATGTAATTCAGCCAGCAGTACTAGAAGGAAATTGTGAAAAAATCACTGATTCTGAAAATGCAGAAAACTCTAGCAGTAGTAGAAAAAAGTTCAGACATTATAATTTAAGACCACCTACCAAAAGAAACATTTATTTTTGTAACCAACAAAATACAAAAGAATTATGATTATTTTTTTTAAGATGGATTTGTTTCTACAAATTATTAACTAACTCTTATGAGACATACACACACATACAAGCAAAACATGATTCATTATATTACAGACAATACACATTTACCACTGGAAACATTCCTACTAACAAATGGGTAGAAATGTTTCAAGACACCTGTTAATTGATGCTCAGACTACTCTGCTAGCTAGAGGCATGATTTTGCTGTCATACCTAAAACCATTCCATATCTTGATGTTTTTTTTTTTTGCATAACAACAAACAAGATCTTTCTGGTCTTTCAAAATGCCGCAATTATATAGGATAAATGTAAAATTATACAGTGATGTATATCCTACATTTATGTTGTAAGTCAGCAGTAAGAATTGAAGGAAAATAAAGGAAGATGGTCTGATGTAAAATCAGGTATAAAACAAGGTTGCACAATGTCAACAACCTTAACATTGTGTAGTCATCATCAATATGGATCGCAATATGAAAGAAAGTAGATTAAACCTGATATTAGAACCACAGATATCAAACTACTAAACACATTCAGTGCAAGTCTCCAGGGTTCTTTAACTAAATTGAATAACAAAATTAGGCATGATAATCAGCAATAAAGAGACCAAAACTATGAAAATAGACAGGAATATAGAAAACTTTAGCTACATTCTAAATGGAGAACCTACAGAACAAGTAAAATATTTCAGCTATTTAGGCATAGTTTTTAGTGAAGATAGCAATTAAATATTAACACAGAATACTCATATTTGCAAATTTAGGGGCACAAAAACACACATGTTGAACAGATTATTTTATTAATTACTAATAAAATAAAACTTGACATTTCGACCCCTGTATCGAGGTCATCATCGGAAGAATACAAGTGTATAAGGAACCAAGCTACATGCTCCTGCCCTGTATACCGGTAAATCTACGTAGTTAATTAATCCCTTTCCCTAGCCTGACCTCTAGTGATAAAAAAAAAATTAAAAAAATAAAATAAATAAATAAAAAATAATATATATAAAAAATAAATAAATACAACTACAATAAACTGCTAAAGTCCTCATGTATTAATATTCTTCTGGATAGTTCTGATTGTTATAATATGATTTCTTTCAGTTGCTGTTGAATGTTACAAACACTTCACCAGGTTGTCTTCTTGTAGTGGGATTTTTCTATGGCTAGTTTAGGTTGTTATACAGGTTGTAGATGGGTCCTCCACATTCTTGAAATGGTTAGGCTATCATTTTTGTTGAGATTTGGGTTTTGTTTGAGCATTTCACATGACTCTTTAAATTTTCTCTCAAACCAGATTTTACCAAGTCCATACACCGCACCGAAACCTGGTTTGAGAGAAAATTTAAAGAGTCATGTGAAATGCTCAAACACAACCCAAATCTCAACAAAAATGATAGCCTAACCATTTCAAGAATGTGGAGGACCCATCTACAACCTGTATAACAACCTAAACTAGCCATAGAAAAATCCCACTACAAGAAGACAACCTGGTGAAGTGTTTGTAACATTCAACAGCAACTGAAAGAAATCATATTATAACAATCAGAACTATCCAGAAGAATATTAATACATGAGGATTTTAGCAGTTTATTGTAGTTGTATTTATTTTTTTTATATATATTATTTATTATTATTTTTTTTTTTATTTATTTATTTTTTAATTTTTTTTTTTTTATCACTAGAGGTCAGGCTAGGGAAAGGGATTAATTAACTACGTAGATTTACCGGTATACAGGGTAGGAGCATGTAGCTTGGTTCCTTATACACTTGTATTCTTTCGATGATGACCTCGATACAGGGGTCGAAACGTCAAGTTTTATTTTATTAGTAATTAATAAAATAATCTGTTCAATAATAATCTGTTTCCTAAATTTACAAATATGAGTGCTGATCACCATGTAACCTTAAAAGAAAGAATTAACATAGAATAAGCAAAGCTAGTATGGTGGGAAGCCAGATGAATAAATTTATATGGAATAAGAGAGAAAATTAGCCAAACCACTAAACTAGTAGTATACAACATAGATTTGAGAGTGCTGAAAAAAAATCAGAAGCTTGAACAGATGACATTAAAAATGAAGATATTACTAAATATACGAAGAGCCAAAGGCTTCAATTCGGTGACATAACTTATTTAAGTTAAGGGATATTACATCCCATATTGTTTCTTAGCTGAATAAGAAGATATTAGAAAGAAAAAAAAATACTAACAAGGTCAAGTTTCTTGACATTGTTTGCATTCTAATGTGTGAGCAAAGCTAATCTAAGGTAGTATGGTCACTTAAACAGAATGGAAGAGGAAAGAGTAGCAAAACAAGTATTTGGTGCCAAGATGGCAGGGAAAAGACCCAGAGGGAGACCAAAATCTTGGTGGGATGATTGATTCAGAAGTGCCAAAATCTTACGTATGACAGTATTGGAGTGGTGACAAGTAAGACTAATTTGGAGGAAAATTGTTGATAGGAGATTACATTATTGCTAAACTTAATCAAGTAGTACTGTCTTAGCAGCCTGAACATCACTCGAGGATAGAGATATCAGGAAATTTAAAAAAAATTTAAAAAAACTGATTATACAGCTAATTCTCTTTTTACACGGGCTTTTTTTACATGATTTTGAAATAACACGGTTTAGAAAACAGAGGCAATTTTGATTTTACATGGTTCAAATGGCTTATTTTTAAAATTTCTGTTTGCATTCAGTTGCATTAAAAAGGGTATTTCCATTATAATTATCATTTCCTAGAACAGTACATATGTACAATACTTAAACTTGAATTTTTGGGAACCACCTCAATGTTTTAAATATCAGGGAATACTCTACACTACAGAATGGACAATTGAGGCAACAACAAAAAAATCAATTTTTGTAATTACAATTCCCTGAGGTTAAGCCGACAGATGATTTCCTAGAAGTTAATCCGTTACCAGAGATCTACCTATATAAAGCTGCTTGGAAGGAGTTAAACTGTTCGCTAGGTAATCTTTTCTTGTTTACATTTCAAAATGTTTAAAACCATTACTCATTAATCGATCCCAAAGGCCAAAGGGCAATGAAAGGTGTGGATTTTAACACATTACCAGTGCAAAATAAATTTTTAATGAATGGTTCCATCATTGTTTTGTTCCAGAAGTTAAACACTATTTGATGGGAAAAAAAATCTGGACTTGAAAGTTTTATTGATTATAGACAATGCACTGGCCATCCTGTTTTAGAACACCCAAATGTGGAATTTTGTTTTCTGCCACCTAATACAACATCCTTAATACAACCACTAGACCAGGGTGTGATCGCTACTTTCAAAACTTACTACATAAGAAGAACATTCCAATACATTTTGGATAAATAAGATAAGGATAATTTACTGACAGCTATTGATGTGTGGAAGAAATTTTCTATTTTGGATTGCATCAAACTTACTAAGTTGGCATTATCAGAATGGAAACCATCAACTTTAATTGCATGCTGGAAAGCTACTTAACCAGAATGTGTGAAAAAGAAAAACCTGTACCTTTGGATACAACTGAATATCCCAATATCATCAGATTAGCACATGCAGTTGGTGGAGAAGGATTTGATGATTTTTCGTCTGCAGATATTGAAGAATTGATGGTTGACAAGGCTGTTAGTGATGACAAAATAATAGAAGTTGTCCTTGAGAATCTTGATGAAAAAGAAAAAGTGATGAGAGAGAGAGATTCCACTCACTGAAGGAATAATTAAAGAAGGGCTTCAAATGGCCAGTAAATTGCAAAGTCATTTTCTTACACATGATCCAAATACTGAACGAGTTGAACAGTTTAAACATGAACTGAAGTCATGTATGGTGTGATATGAAGAATTATACAAAGATCTAGTCAAAACAGAATCTCAACGATTCTTTACAGAGTTCGTGGAAAAAAAAAAAAATCAACAGAATTATTGGAAATTAGTGCTAATTTAGTTCTTTTTACTGAAGAAAACGTTTCGCATTGCAGTATGAACAAGAAGGCCAAAGTGTGTGAGACTGGAATTAAATCAGTTGACACAAACGAATGAGGCTACTGTCAGAAAGTAACAGCGAATAAAATTTAACTAATAACCATATGCACAGTGTATTTGAGCCTTTTTGAATTTCTATTTTATTAGTGACACACTGTTTTCTTTAAGAAAGATACATATGTATATACCTTAAATAAGTATTTGAAATAAAAAGAAAACATTCCATTAAAATTAAATTGTTTTATTCAATGATTTTCATATATTTTGTTTTAAAATAACTTACTGTTCGCATCGAGTTTTCACATCTGGAACCATTCTTCTATTTTTTCATATCAACTGTATTCTTTTTTACACAGATTTTTTATTTACAAGTTTATATATATATATATATATATATATATGTATACATATATATATATATATATATATATATATATGTATATATATTTTTTTTTTACTAGTGGTAACTTTACAAATGAGGTTGTGCAACCTACAGAACATCAGCAGTAGTGCGAGTAGACTAAAAAAAAAACTTAACATTGAATTTGAAGAAATACATGAGGAGAGGCTATTCCAAAAGACTGATACCTCCAAACGACAAAATTTCTATACTTCTGCAAGTATAGAAATGAACTGTAAAAGGTTGATGACTCTACATGTGTTTTAACAGAATTAGAGGAACATCAGTAGTAATGTGAATAGACTCAAAAAAAAAAACAACAACTTAACATTGAATTTGAAGAAATACACGAGGAGAGGCTGATTCAAAAGACAGTAGTGGAGGGAATGAATAAAGCAAAATTTGTTGTGCAAGTACAGAAATGAACTGTAAAAGGTTGATGACTCTACATGTGTTTTAACAGAATTAGAGAAAAGTAGAGGAAATGCTGATGTCAATTATGATGAAACAGGGCCTATGGAAATATCTATAGGAAATGAAAGAGGAGCAGCTAATCAATGTGTAAAAGAACATGAAGTGAAATTTTTTTTTTTTGCGACTCCAATCCCACAAAAAGTTGTACTTATAGTGCACTAGCATCATGAATTAACTAAGGATTTTTTATTATTATTTATTTATTTTTTTTTTTTTACATGATCTGGAAACCCTGCTCTAGAGAACAAATGCGGAACTTTTTCAAGCCATTCCATGTCCCAAAAAATTGAACAGTGGCTTGCACTAGGCATTGAAACTCATCTTCCACCTATAAAGAAAATCAAACATTCATGTCCATGGTGAAACTATAACCTGCTGGTTGGAGAGCAGGTATGTTAACCATTTCACTAACTAACAAGATCAGCAAAATGGTGAGACACAGGTCATAAATTAACAATTACTATCATGTACTGAGTGAAGGGTTTTTAAGGAGCTCTTAGGGACATTGTCCCAAATGAGAGAAGCATTCAAAGTTTAATGATAAGGATCTGTCTGCCATTATAATTAATGTATCATTAGGAAAAAAAAAGCTGGGAATGCAGGTGCAAAGGTAACAAGAAAGAACATAGGATAGAATCTTACTTAATAAGCTTTTTGTATCAAACCTTATCATATATCTTAGAGATATCAAGAGCAATACAACTTCAAGTTTTTTTGTCCAAAGGTGAGTAGCAAGAGCAAGCAGTTTTCAGCAGGTACAGGTAATCACCTTTACTGTTTCAAAAAATAACTGATTATATATCAGAATTTACTTATAGGAGACAATTATATTCAGTTACTTGATTTTTGAATAATTCAAATTTGCCACAGCTTGTTAACTGCTGGATTTCACATAAAAATATTTCAAACAAGTCCAGTAATGAACTGCTAGGTTACAATTCATTTTCTCCTGAGTACATCATCCCTATCTTCTATTGTAGATATACTTTTCATTTATTTCATTGATTCATGAATTTTTCTTAACAGGTAAATTAACTGATAAAAAAAAAAAAAAATACTAGTAATCATTATTTATAAAAGTTTTAAATTGGTAATTTAAAATCATACCTTTTATCTTCTACTGGAAGGAGAGCTATCTTTGTTTTTTCTGTATCATCATCGTCACGAAGCCAAAGAGGACTTGTTGAGATCTGGGCTCTGAGAAAATTTGAAGCTTTAAAACAGTTGTTACTACAGAATTTCTGAAACAAAACAATATTTTGAATATTAATTTGTAAATACGAAATTTTAAAATAGAATTTCTGAAACAAAATGATCATTTTTGATTAGTTGTTAATCTTCATGTGAGCGTACTGCCATATTTTTATAAAAGTATTATGACCATTTGGACTGGTTAATCAGCTAAGGTTAAGTGCAAAGAACACAAAGACTACATCCAACTTCATGAACTTGGTAAGTCTAGGCTAGAACATCATGGCATTAACACAGATCACTAAATAAAATAGCATAATATGACCCCCTTCACATCATAGTCCTTATAAATTTACAAGATTATTTAAGGAATTGTATGCAGCCTTTCTACATCAGACAAATCTCACAACTGATTCTATGTTCATTTCTCACATGTGGAAAGTAGTTATCCAAAAGGCATATATAGTAAATTTAATTTCCTGCCACTGTAATTAATTAATATTTAACAAGATATCATTCCATTTACATGTGAAATTTTATATGATTCAAAAACTTATAATTTCTTCACATTAATACATTTTTTTTTATATAAACTTAATTCCTTGAATGCTTGAACTATAATAAATAAATACTTTACAAGTGTCACTTTTTTTGGTATAATTCACAATACATGCCATCTCTATCCTAATTTTCTTCCAACTTAATTTTCTACTAAAAAGCATTAAGTTATGCACAACTACCCCACAATTTTTCGCTTAGGGATGTATGAAGGATAACATGGACTATTTGACTTCACCAAAAATTATAGGCATATAATTTCAAGAAGAGAATATAAGGGGGTATTGTATTTTCAGGGAAAAACAGTAGGAGAGGTATTGTTGATGATAGCTGAAGAACTTCAACCAATAAAAATAGAAGTTGAGGATTTCAAGTTGATGAGGATTTCAAGGATTTCAAGATGGTTCATTTGAGGCTATCTGCCAAAGCCTCAAGAGCGGAAAGGAAAAACAGATTGTTGGTTGCAGCTATAGATGAAGTCCACAGGAATATGTGGAAGCCATGCATCGGTAGATTAGCATTACGAGTGCAGGCCGAGGAATTATGGGGAGATACACAGGGACATAGATTGGAGGGAGGAAAGGGCACATGGCAAGATGGAAATGGAATTTATTCGGTTACTAAGGGATAATTATCTGAAGCAGCATATCATGGACAAGGGATTTGAGAAGGCTGGATCTGGTAACAGCATCAGATGTATCAATAATAATGTTAGACACTCTGCCTTCTAAAAAGAAAAGTGACATGTAGTCTCATTGTGGGATGTTGCTAAATGTAGAATTATCTGTCAAGAAAGGAGTAATGTTAAAATACAAAGCTGGTAACCATAACAAACTTAGAAGGCAGTTTGGAGATGCTACAAGGAAAGAATGTCAGCAGTGTATGAGAAGTGATTAGGGATTATTTGAGAGAAGCAGTATCTGATGCATACCCAGGGTCAGGAGGATAAACCAAATAGGGATTAAGTGGATGAATAATGATATAAAGCAGGAGCTGCTTTGACCAGATCCAGCCTTCTCAAATCCCTTGTTACCTCCATGATATGCTTGGGGGTGCTTAAGGGTCAAAGCTGTATAACCGAGAGGAGACCTCCACATAGCTTTCAAAGGAATGCGGAGAACCGACCAGGGCTTCTGACCTAATGTCCAATCCTCACCTTCTCGTGGTGCACCCTGTTGGGTATCTACTTGGATACTGAACGGATGAGGATGGGCTGGTAATTTGGGATTTAGCCGACCAAATTGTATTCTTCTTGGTTAAACCAAAATATAGAATGATGGTACAACATGACAAAATTTCATGCCAGCTGGGGCGTCGCCCGGTTAAACAAAGCCCCCGTTGTTTTCGCCAGGGAACCAGGGCAAACAGCCAGCTACTGGAACAAATCTGAAAATAAACCCCAACTCAACATCACCAGAGTTAAAGATCGGTACTATCAATGTAAGAAGCCTGAATGGCAAAGAAATGGAGCTAGCTGAGGAATTAGATAAGTACCAGATCGACATAATAGGGGTGACTGAAACAAAAAAGACAAAAACTGGTGAGATCTTTCTGAGCAATAAATACAAAATGTTATATTCAGGCAATGACAATCAAGGAAAAGAAGGAGTAGCCATAGTATTCAACACAAAATACGAGGCTAATCTTCTTGAATGGCAGTCAGTCTCAAGTAGAGTAATGTGGGCAAATATGAGAATGGGGAACTGGACAATGAGACTTATTTGTGCCTATGGTCCCACAGAAGGTTCTACTAAGGTAGAAGTGGAGGAATTTTTTGAGGCTTTAGAAAAAGCAACTGACACAATGAAAAATGAAAAGTTGGTCCTTGTTGGGGATCTAAATAGCAGAGTAGGAAATGATTGTGAGACATACAAAAATATTTTGGGAAAATTTGAAGAAAAGAGCAAAGCTAATAATAATGGCAAATATCTGTTGGATTTCTGCTCAGGACATGGACTGGTTATTACTAACACCATGTTCCAACATAAAAATGTGCACAAATTCACATGGAGAGAAGAGGCAAGGAATAAGAAAAGTCTCATTGACTATGTTATTGTTGATAGTGATGTTTTCTCCCTGGTGCAGGACACCAGAGTGTACAGAGGATTTGAAATTGGAAGTGATCACTATTTAGTCTTGAGCAGGATAAAATTGAATTTCATATTGAAAAGAATAACATGTAAGAAAGTTTTAAAGCGAATAAAAGTTGAGCAGCTCTCAGATGTGAGCTGTAGACTAAAATACACAAAGATTATTGAAGGAAAAATGAAAGAGTTTGAGAACAGAAATCAAACCCTGGAGATTCAGTGGCAAGCCTTAAAGAAAACCCTGATTGATTCAGCCAGAGAGGCATGTGGTGAGGTAGTGTGCAATGATAGAAAAATCAGAACTCCCTGGTGGACACAGGAGGTTAAAGAGGCAGTGAAGGAAAAGAAGAAAGCATACCAATAGTTCCTGTCAAATAAGTCAGCTTGTGCTCTTAGAGAATATAGAGACAAATGCAAGAATGCTAAACACTGTGTAAAACTAGCTAAACAAAAGTCATGGGAGGACTTTGGCAAGAAAATAGAAAATAAATATCAAGAAGGTGGCAAAATTTTCTGGAGGTTGTTGAAGAAGCTTAAGAATGGAGGAAAGAGTGCTATAAAAGGAATTAGAGATGATAAAGGTGACATGAAAACAGGAGAAAAAGATATCCTTGAAGTATGGAGTAATTACTTTGAAAAACTGCTAAATGAAAAAGCAGTGATGACAGCACAGTGGTAAAAAACACTGACAAGGCATGCAGTCAGGAATACATATCCATACATGAAGTAGAAAAAGCCATCAAAGGCTTGAAATGTGGAAAGGCAGCAGTAGTAGATGATATTCGACCAGAAATGCTGAAGTATAGTGGTATAAGAGTCTTACAGTGGTGGCTCTGCATAGTTCAAAAAGCCTGAACAGAGGGACGAATTCCCGATGATTGGAGTAGAGCTCTCATAGTACCCATATATAAAAAGGGAAATAAAACTGAATGTTAGAATTACAGAGGTATTTCCCTACTGAGTGTTCCTGGCAAGATCTATGCAAGTATACTTGAGAAACGGTTGAGAAGAATTGTGGAAGAAAAGCTTGGTGAAGAACAAGCTGGATTCAGGCCAAATAGAGGCTGTCAGGATCAGATCTTCACTTTACGACAAATAGTCGAGAAAGCATGGGGAATATAACAAAGATCTGTATTTAAGTTTTGTCGATCTGGACAAGGCATATAACAAGGTACCAAGAGAGAAGCTATTCAATACGCTGCAGTTATATGGGGTCAATGGGACATTATATCAAGCAATACTTAGTCTTTATTTGAGTTGTAAGTCAGCAGTTAGAATTGAAGGAAGTACAGGAAGATGGTTTAATGTTAAATCTGGTGTGAGACAAGGATGTACATTATCCCCTCTGTTATTCATTATCTATATGGATCGCATTATGAAGGAAAGTGGTATTAAACATGATATCAAAATTGGAGATGTTAATTTCAGCTCTATGCTTTATGCGGATGATGTTATACTTCTAAATAAATCCGCTACAAGTCTGCAAGATTCTCTGACTAAATTGAATAGCTCTTGTAATAGATATGGTATGAAGGTCAGCAATAAAAAGACAAAGACAATGAAAATAGGCAGAATCATTGAAAATGTCAACTGTGTTGTGAATGGAGAACCTGTGGAACAAGTAAAACATTTCAGCTATTTAGGCACGATTTTTACTGAAGATGGTAAATTAAATATAGAAATAGACAACAGAATCAGCAAAGCTGGTATGGTGGGAAGTAAATTGAATAAATTCATATGGAATAAGAGAGAAATTAGTCGGAACACTAAATTAGCTGTATACAAGACAGTGTTCAAACCAGTTTTAACTTATGGATCTGAGAGCTGGGTCAGAAGTAAAACACTTGACCAAAGACTAGAGACTTCAGATATGAGAGTCCTCAGAAAGATTATAGGCGTGAACAGGTGGCATCAATGGCAGTATCATATTAAAATCGAGGATATTAGGAAAGAACTTGACATTGTCAGCATCCAGGAATGCATTAGCAGAGCTAATCTCAGGTGGTATGGTCACTTAAACAGAATGGGCGAGGAAAGATTAGCAAAACAAGTGTTCTCTGCCAGGTTGGCAGGAAAACGACCGAGAGGAAGACCAAGATATAGGTGGATTGATACGGTACAAAGTGCTTTAAACGATAGAAATATAAGATCTGATAATATTGGAGTGTTGACAAGTAACAGACTGATTTGGAGGAAAATTGTAGATAGGAAATTAATAATGATGTAATTTTTTTCATGTAGTACTATCATATCCTGTACACCCCTTGAGGGTACATGGCAGGAATTTGATGATGATGATGATGAGCAGGAGCTGCAAAGAAAGCAAATATTGTGGAGGCAATGCAGAGAAAAAGGTAATTAGCATATAAATTAAACTTGACAAGAAATTATACTCATGAGCAGTACAAAGTGCAGGCAAGAAAGGTGACTAGTGAGGTAAGAAAGACTAAATCAGATTAAGAGAAAAAATTAGCTAAGCAGGCCAAAATCCAGAAGTGTGTTTTTGCTATATAGTGAGTAAGAGGTAAGCAGGTGACAGAAGCAGAAAGAAATAATTGAGTTAAGTGACTACTTTGCAAGGGATGTGTCATCTGGGTGGAGATTTTACAGTTTCTGATGTGCCATACTAATTTGTTTACCTAATTTGAAAAATGAGGTAAACAAACTGGATGTGCTCAGAATACTAAAAATTATCAATGTGAAAATAGCAGTGGGACTGGATGGCATGTTGGTTCATGTACTATGAGAATGTGCAAAAGAATTAGCAGTGCTCCTGATGAAGTTGTTTAAGTCTCAGCTCTGACAAGGTTCTAAGGGAGTGGAAAAAGGATAAAATAGTCCCATTATTTCCTGCTCATACTGTCTGTGTTACTGGACAATTTCTCAGTAACAGGCTGTCAATCTTCCAATAATTGCCTTGCTGCACATGTGCAAAGCAACTGCATGAAAACAGAGATTAATAATGGCTACCACACTGTCATTTCTTAAAATCATTGGAGATATCCTCTTACACATTTGTCATAAAGTCTTAAGTGAACTTGCAAAAAACTCATCTCCATTCTTTTTCTCTCCCATTACTTGATTATCATATTCTTGCAGTAATGCTGTCAATCTTCCAATAATTGCCTTGCTGCACATGTGCAAAGCAACTGCATGAAAACAGAGATTAATAATGGCTACCACACTGTCATTAATGAAATGAGGCCTTTTATGAACTGAGAACAGGTACTATTGTATAATGTTTACAAATTTAACAAACTGAATCAAGATCATTGAAATTATTACAAACATCAAACCTCTGGTCTAATCTGGTCATTTAATCTAAAAAAAAAAAAATGTTCATATTTCTAAACATACTGTATATAAACATGTAAAGTACTGACAGCACAGTTATAATAACTGAAATTAACTAAAGGATATAAAGTTGCAAATAAATTATATTGTTTAATCCTTTATCCAAGTATATACAGGTAGCCTAGTCATGAAATACTTCACATGCAAATTCTGTTTTCTTGAATACACTTGGATTAAAAAAAACCTTGATGAAACATTAAAACTGTGCAAAAGCTACTGTAAAAAAAATTCATAAATCGTAATTATTTTTTCAATTTGAAAGTTGAAATGTTTTACGCAACTTCATGCAAGAACTCTACTCTAATGCCACTAAGAGTACAGTTGTTATAGTCAACAGGAGTAAGGATTAGCTGTCTTTTGCCAAGCACTTTGGGGCACATCTCGATGTTGAAAGTTTATTTTTCACTTGGTCAGACTATAATAAATTTAGTTTAATCCTTTATCCAAGTGTGTGCAAACAAAGTTTGCACCTGAAAGTATCTTCAAGACTGGGGTAAAGTGGTACAACACCGGGCGACTCCTTGCAAAGGTGGAGCAAGATACCAACACTTCTATCTCAGTATCTCCCATAATGCAAAACACATCTCCTTGCAGATATGTATAATGTTATGCATTAAGGGAAGGGCCACTACCCAGACTAGTTTCGACTTTATTGAGGTCTCTTCAGTGGGAGCCAGGCCCAAGTGGAGATACCAAGGCAGAAGCATTAGCAAGGTCATCTCCTCCTATAGGAGCTGCCAAACAGTGTGCCACCTTTTTATTAATTTACTCTGGATTTAGAGAAAGATGTTGAAAGTTTATTTTTCACTTGGTCAGACTATAATAAATTTAGTTTAATCCTTTATCCAAGTGTGTGCAAACAAAGTTTGTGCCTGAAAGTATCTTCAAGACTGGGGTAAAGTGGTAAACATATCTCCTTGCGGATATTATACATATCTGCAAGGAGATATGTTTTGCATTATGGGAGATACTGAGATAAGAGTGTTGGTTGCTTGCTCCACCTTTGCAAGGAGTCACCCGGTGTTGTACCACTTCATCCCAGTCTTGAAGATACTTTCAGGCACAAACTTTGATTGCACACACTTGGATAAAGGATTAAACTAAATTTATTATAGAGACACATTCATTTTATCCAATAATGTATGACATTTCTAGTTTGTTTCAATTTCCATATCAGCAAATCCAACAGATTTCTACAATTGTACAAAATTACTAAATATATTAAAATCATGCATCATATGAGGGCTCATGAATAAGCTTACAAAATGATTTTTTCTTTCAGTAATGTTCAATTGATAATGCATGTTTTTTAAATCCCAATTAGCTGAGTTCGTTTTATAACACTTGAGAAAAAATCGTCCTCATCATCATCAAATTCCTGCTGTGTACCCTCATAGGGCATACAGGATATTATGATAGTACTACATGAAAAATGTTACACCATTACTAACTTCTGATTAACAATTTTCCTCCAAATTAATCTATAATCTGGCAAGACTCCAACAGTATCAGATCTTATATTTCTGTCTTCTAAGGCACTTTTTACTGTATCAATCCACTTAGATCTTGGTCTTACTCTGGGTCTTTTTCCTGCTAACCTGGCAAAGAACATGTGTTTTTGCTAATCTTTCCTTTCCCATTCTGTTTAAGTGACCATACCATCTGAGGTTAGCATTGCTAACACATTCCTGAACTCTAACACAATAGCAAGTTCTTTCCTAATATTCTCATTTTTAATATGATACTGCTATTGATGCCATCTATTCACTCCACTAATCTTTCTCAGGACTCTCATATCTGTGGTATCCAGTCTTTGATTAAGTGTTTTATTTCTAACCCAGCTCTCAGATCCATAGTTAAAATTGGTTTGAACACTGTATTGTATATGGCTAATCTAAGTGTTTTGAATAATTTCTTTCTTATTCCAAATTAATTTATTCAGCTGACTTCCTCCATACTAGCTTTACTAATTCTGTTGTCTCTTCCCATATTTAATTTGTCATCTTCACTAAAAAAATTGTGTCTTAAGTAGCAAGCTGAAATGTTTTGTTTGTTCTACAGGTTCACCATTCAAGATACAATAGATGTTTTGTTTCTGCCTATTTTCATTGTCTTTTTCTTTTCGTTGCTGATTTTCATACAAAATTTATTACAACATTTATTCAATTTAGTCAGCGAATCTTGCAGACTTGTACTGGATTAATTCAGAAATAGTTAATCTACTCTCCAGCTGCCTTTCCACATTTTAGGTTTTTGATTGCTTTTTCTACTTCAAATATGGATATGTATTGCTGACTGCATTCCTGTTGGGAGTTCTCTACCACTGTGCTGACACTGGTTGTTTCATTTAGTAATCTTTCGAAGTAATTACTCCAGACATCTAAAATATCTTCAGTTTTCATGTCCCCCTCTATCATCCTTTTACAGTACTCTTTCTTCCATTTCTAAGCTTTTTTAATAGCCTGCAGAATATTTTACCACATTCCTGATATTTATTTTCTATGTTCTCACCAAAGTCTTCCCATGACTTTTTTTTAGCTAGTTTTATACAGTGCTTCACTTTCTTACATTTTTCTCTGTATTCTCTAAGAGCACCAGTTGACTTACTTGCCAGGAACTTTCGATATTATTATTATTATTACATGACACCTCCAGCGAGTCCAAAGACTCATCGAGGGAAGGTACCTACTCTACAACTCTGTCTCCACCACTAAATTAAAAACGACAATGAACTGCAACTACAATCATCATCTACACCAACACCATCTACCACCACAACTAGTATTTTTACAAAAAATCACAAATATCTATGCCCATGACAGGATTTGAACCTGCAGCCTTTTTGCTGGAAAGCGGATACGCTAACCACTCAGCCAAGCAGGCCAATGTGCCTTCTTCTTTTCTTGACTGCCTCTTTAACTTCCTGAGTCAACCATGGAGTTCTGATTTTTTGATCCTTACAGACAACCTTACCACATGCCTCTCTGGCTGAATCAATCAATGTTATCTTCAGATTTGTCAATGAATCTCCAAGGTCTCAACCGTTTCATCATCAGGTAATCGTTTCCTACTCTGCTGTTTAGATCTCCAACAAGGACCAACTTTTCCTTTCTCATTGTATCAGCTGCCTTCCCTAATGCCTCGAAAATTCCTTAATTTTTTCCTTAGCAGAACCTTGTGTGGAATCATAGGCACATATGTCTCATTATCCAGTTTCCCCATTCTGATATTTGCTCACATCACCATGCTTGATATTGATTGCCATTCAAGAAGATTATCCTTGTATGTAGTGAATACTATAGATACTCCTTTTCCCTGATTATTATTGCTTTCAGTTTTGTCTATTATGTTGATCTGGTATTTATCAAATTCTTCTGCTTGTTCTATTTCTTTTCCATTGATAGTACCAATCTTAAACTCTGCTGATGTTGAGTTGAGATGTGTTCTGGAATTGGCTCCAGAGTAAAAAAATCCTTTGATCATCAAATGTTGAATTTTTTTTTTTTTTTGTTATTACATTTAGACATAATGAGAATGTTACAAAAATGAAAGGCATACGAACATCTGCAAGACTTCTCAAGTATAGTAAATTATACAACATATGACTCCTCTTCTAGTCCAAGGGAATCAGATGCTTAGAATAAGCAAATATTATTCCAAGAATTCAGATATTAGGATGGAGATATGTTCAGATAATATGTAAAAGGGCAAATAATGGATGTTGGAACAAATGATTTTTGAATGGTTCGCTGCAGTTTGGAAAGCTCAAATAACTTGAAAGTGTGATGTTAAGAGGCCAGGTGTCATTGTAATTTAAACATTTTAAAGAGGGTTGATAAAAATTTAAAAAGTATAAGGATAGGTCATCATGGTGGCACTTTTTTTTTAATTTACAAAGTATTGTTGGAAGTTTCTTCAATAAAGAACAGGCTACAGAGATATGCAACAGCCACTTGCTGACAACAGGCAAGTGGCTGTTGCATAAAGCTATTCTTCCAATATATATAGGGATATTCAATACCTGTGTTATTGCAACATGTATTTATCAAACATGTATTGCAACATGTATTTATTAAGTTCGTTCCTCCTTACACTTCTTTACAAAATTCACCTTAAGAAAGAAGTGAAAAAAAAAACTGACCTCCAAAATTATTTCAAGTTCCTCTGTTGTAATCTGTGTCAAAACAAAGTAATTTGAATGTGATCATGTCACACTGTACATGAAGACTAATGTTTATTGTATAAACATTTTTGAAAAGCCTTTATGTTTGCTATCATTTACAAGCATTCTTTCTGACTTGTCTAATTTTATAAGTTTAAAGGTAGTTAAAACGTGTTGTTATAGGACAGGGATCTTCAATCTTTCAGACAGTGTGGGCCGCATTAAAATTTCAATGAAGCCTGCGGGCCACTAAACTATACTGCGGTATTTAGAATTGTAAGGTGCTTTCCAGATTCACAAGGAACGCTGTGCATTTGATCCTTTACATAAAATCCTATAAAAGCAAACAAACTCAGCTTTAAAAGCGTAGGTAGGAGCCGGGTTCATGATAAGTAAATACAATCAATACTTGAAAAAGATAATTTAATGAAGAAAACATTCATTTTTTTTACAATGTCAATGGCAACTTGGCAATGTTTTTCCTTGACCAGCTTGTCGATGTTGGCATCAATGTTGGAAGTCGCTATGTGCAGAGTATTCTCGAGATGTTAGTCTGTAATCTGAGTTCTTGTCTTGGACTTCACATGCTTCATTCTGGAGAAGAACTGCTCATATAAGTATATGCTTCCTAACAAAGTGCACATCTTCAAAGCATGACGGCGAAGATTAGGGAATGCATCCTCAGAAATGTAGTCTGTAAAATGTAGGTAACGGCACATTGAATAATTTTTCTCTCAAAGAAGAGTTCTTTTGGAGTTCAAGCAGCAGCTCCATTTGCTGAGCCTGGCATTTCGACAGCATTGACACTGAATGGCATTGAAAATAAATCTAAAGAAAACTGTTGGTTACGAAAATCACTAAATCTCTCTTCAAACTCACTTCGCAATATGGCTAATTTTGTAGCGAACAGTTGGACTCAGCGAGAAGCTGAAAATTAGTTAAGTCTTTTTTTTGCGAGTTGTGCCTCCCAAAGTTTGAGCTTGACCACAAAAGCTTTGATGTGATCAAACAGAGTGTGCACTAGTTGATCTTTGGATTGTAGCCACGTATTTAGGTCATTCATATGCAACGAGATGTCGGTCACAAAGGCAAAGTCTCTCATCCACTTCAGATCGTTAAATTCTGTAATCGGATTCCCCTTGGTTTGCATGAACTGCTGTATTTCGCTCCTTAAGTCAAAGACTCTTTTAAGAACCTTCCCTCTGCTCAACCAACGCACATCACTATAATAAACCATATCGTTGTGATCCGCTTTGCACTCTTGGGTCAACAACGCTTGGAATTGATGATGATTCAATCCTCTTGCCCTAATAATGTAATAAACAACAGTCACAATAACTTTCATAACATTCTCAAATCCAATAGTTTTTGCGCACAAATTCTCTTGGTGGATTAAATAGTGGTAATGGACGAAATCTTTTCCTTCTAGTTCTGGTTCTTTCTGTAGCAGCGCAACAAACCCTTCCTTCTTTCCCACCATAGCAGGAGCACCATCAGTTACCACACCCTCGAGGTTAGTTAAGCTGAGGTTGAAACGCTGGAGCATTTTCTTTGCAACTTCAAGAATATCAGTGCCTTTCGTCGTTCCCTTCATAGGTACGAGCACTAGCAGTTCTTCTGTCACATTGAATTGTTGATCAATGCCACAGACAAAGATAGCCAGTTGTGTTGTATCCTTCACATCTGTGCTCTCATCTAAAGCAAGTGAATATGACATAAATTTGGACGACCGTTTTTTTTTTTTTTAAAGTTCCTTCAATGTCATTGGGAAGTTCTTTGAAACGTCGTGCTACAGTTACCCCAGACAAAATCGTTTTTTTTAAACACTTATTTGGGCACAGAATATCCCCAGCAGAGATGAGACACTCTTACACAAACTCACCATCCAAGAAGACTTTTGATTTTTTAGCAATTTTTTCGGCTATTACATAACTTACTTTGACGCACGCTTTGCTCTCTTCCCTCTGCCTTTTAAACGTACCCTGCTGGCATTTTAAATCAATTTGGAGACGGTTCACTTTGTTCACATGAAGCTGCCCTGAAGGTGATTGAAATTGGATGCATGCTTTATCTCATAGTGTCGTTTTATATTGTATTCTTTTGATACTGACACATGACAAATTAAACACACTGGCTTATCATCGATTGGCACAAAAAAGTACAAATTGGTCTACTTTTCACTAAAAATCTGACAAGAATCACTTGATTTAAACTTTTTACTTGTAGACGCCATAGTGATGGAAGGTGAACCCAAAATGGCTGTGTAATGGTTATTATCCACTGAACATGTCTCAAACTAATGAAAAAAAGTCTGGCAATATAAAACCACAGTAGGCTATGGCTGACACGACAAACCTGCATGTGCTTATACACGAATATCACACTGTTCACGACTGACTGTGGATGATATCCTCTTGTATTTATATGAAAATAATGAAGTATCTCAAATAATATTTGAGATTTCAAATATCTCAAATAATAATGATATTTAAAATAATAAATATCGAGAACCTTCGAGATGTATCTGGAAGGCACCAGACAGCGCGCTCGAACGAACTACTGCTTCAGACATCTACGTGCGACGTTAGTACTAGTACTTAAGTACTGCTTGCCTCTGGTAGATGGATGAATAAGCATGTATATTTAATATTTATTTTTATAGGATTTTATGTAAAGTATCAAATGCACAGTGTTCCTTGTGAATCTGGAAAGCATCTTACAATTCTAAATACCACAGTATAGCTTAGTGGCCTGCAGGTTTCATTGAAATTATTTTTTATTTAATTGCATTTTAATGTTAAGTAGTTATTTTTTCAAAAGACTATTGAAATGATTTTGCCCACGGCAAAGAGCTCCGCGGGCCACAAGTGGCCCGTGGGCCATGCGTTGAAGACTCCTGTTATAGGATAAAAAATTGGCTAGGTGTATGTACATCAAAATTTTCATTCATAATCATTAATTTGCTTGCATTTATAATTTTAACACTTACCTTTCTTTCAGAAATATCATACACCTTATTTGTTCTGGTACAAATGTGATACTTCTGAGCAGGCATCTAAAGAAATAAACATAAGACAATTAGGGATTTTTTTTTTCTTTAAATAAAGAAATATGCTGTAAATATTTATGAAATATTCAGTACGTCTGTTATACATATGGAGGTTTTCTTTGCTGTGAAAAAGTATGGACATTAATGATATACAACACGATAATTTCAAAAGTTTGAACCTACAGAATTACTAAGTTAGTGTTTTGTGTGAGTTTTCAAAAGACAGCAGTAGCAGAGCACAGGCTTTATCCACTTAGCCATGTTTAACAGACGCACAATAAATTAAAGATACCAAGAACTTGTATACTTGGTTTAATCCTTTATCCAAGTGCAAACTGAGTTTGCACCTGAAGTATTTTCAGGACTGGAGCAACTTGTGGGCCAAAAGGTGGTATGAGTTCACATCACTTGCCTTAGTATTCCATAATGCAAAGCACATCTCCTTGCGGACATGTATAATGCTCACAAGGAGATGTGCTTTGCAGCATTATGGGATACTAAGGCAAGCAATGTGAAGTCATACCACCTTTACCACGAGTTGCTCCAGTCCTGAAAATACTTCAGGTGCAAACTTTATTTGCTTACACTTGGATAAAGGATTAAATTAAGTATACGATTTCTTGGTATCTTTAATTTATAGTATAACCAACTAAAAAAACTTCCAACAAGACTGCAAAGTATCTGTACTATCTCTTGAATGTATAACTAAAGTGAAATTTTATTATATAATTGTAATAATTAACATTAATGTGTACACAGATCTGGTCTCCTGGTTTCCAAGATGATGCAATATAATAAAATGTGTAAAGAAGATTGCTAAAGATTATATTGGGATTGTTGAATGTATATTATAAGGACAGACTGAGGATGTGTGGATTGTACACTAGCAAACAGGAGAGAAAAGAAAATATGACAGAGGCTTATAATCTTCTGAAAGTCATACAGGCAGATTGAATTTTTCATTTATGGTGGGTGGGGAAGAGGACAAAAGGGCAGTTATCCATGGAAGTTGAGAATGAATGTCATCAAGAAAGTGGTGAGAGCGTGACTGAAACTCTCTCGTGACGTGCACCACTCTCGTAGAGTGTTGCATACTTGGAATCTTTTTTTTTTTTTTTTTTTTGGAAGTAGTGAGTATCTCCTCTGGTAATAATGTCACAAGAAACTTACATCATCTTATTATCTTGAAAGTTCAGTGTTTAGTCTGTAAAGTAGGATTCCAAATTAACTGTCTGCTTGCCCACTTTTATCATGAGTGAGAGAGAGGACTGTTCCAAAGAAGAGCAGCACAGAAATGAATGAAGAGGAAGAAATATTGTTCAGTAAGTCTGCAGTTAAACTGTGAAGAGGTACTGAGGATTGTGAGATGTTTTAACAGATTGAAGGTAGAGTGAAAAATTTCTGATAAATGAAAACATTTGTATAAAACACAAGCAGCAGCAGCAATTGAGAAGTAGAGCATATAATGAATTGGTGTGAGATAGGTTGATTACCAACTTAACAGCTTTTCATGTACTGAGTCAAGAATTTAGAGCACTCTTAGGACATCACCCCAAAGTAAGAGCAGTATTCAATGGTTGGAAGAATTTTTGATTTGTATAGCACTAATAGTCAAAATGGAAAATTGGAATTTAGAGTTGTAGGAGCAAATGATGTTTTGCGTAGTGCAAGCTTTGTTAAATGAGAATGGAAGTGAAAATATACTGTCATTAGCAATGTGCAGAACTGGGCCTGCATTGCAGGCGGGTGCCATTTCGAAGTGCAGGCAGGCACTACCACAAGGTGGCAGCCCTTTCGAAGTGTTAGTATTAAGTTTCATTCTTTCTTTAAATTTTTGTAAACAAATTAAGTAATAATAATCAGGTAAGTCAATATAATTGCTGCAAATTTACAGTTAGAAAAAGTTACAAATTTACAAAAAATCTTGTAAATTCTTTCCACATGATTATGCCAAAAATGAAAATAAATAAATAAATTGCCATTTGTTTGGGGATGCCCATTTCAGCTTTGCAAGTGGGCGATGTCCAGCTGTAATGCCGGTCCTGGCAATGTGCATTGGATTTGCAGTCAACTGGAGAAGGTTGTGATATATATATGTTAAGAACAGAGGCATGGAAATGGAGTCCTATGGCGCTCCATCATTTAGATGCGACTTTAATTATTCACTATGATCACATATAAAGTGCAATTAGAGAGAGAGAAAGATGGAAACAAGTAGTAGAGTTAGAAAAACAGACTAGAAGGTGGGAGCTTACTTAACCATCCTACCAGTCATGATGATGGCTTTATGTCATGCAAAAATATGGATGTGAGGTGTACAAATTCAAATAACATGAATATAAAGTATTAGATAGTTGACACTCTACCTGCTGGATTGGTGTAGAGGAAAAGGAAAAACAAATTGTGAATATTAAAATCTCCAAGGAAGATTATTTCATTATTAGGACAGCTGGACTACTGAAAATTTAAATAAAGAAAATCAAAAAGTTGGAACATTAGTGGCACTTAGGAGAGTGATGGAGACAATAAACAAATCTGAAAGAATGAGGCAGAGATTTTTATCTAAAGAGAATCAAAAAAGGGATTCTGAGTTGTCCACTCTGACCTTAGATATTGGAATGAACACATGCACAAATGCTATCTTTGAGATGCAAAGGGTTAAGGAATGTCATTTCTGAACAAGCTGAATTCAAATTTACCAAAACCATTTACAGGTCAAAAACACCGAGATTACTAAACGTTCCTATTTCTGAAATTAAGGCACTTATTTCCTTAAAAAAACAAAGAAAAACATGAATCTTATCATTAACAAGTAGAACAAAGACAATGCTAACTGTTCTAGTGCTTCAGGTAGAAAAATGAATAAATCTTCTACAAGGATGCAGTATTTGTACAATTATCAACAGTGATAATTATGTGTCAGAAACACCCAAAACTCAGCTTAATAAACTTAAACTCTTAGATAATGATACATTGTTAGATCAAGTAACAGTTAAAGTCAGGACTTACCAAGCTGCCTCCAGGATCAATGGTCTATTAGTGGTTCATAAATCAAGCTGTTCTTTGAGGCCAACAATTTATTCTATAGCATATCAATGTGTGTGTGTGTGTATATATATTCTGTACTTCTACTAAAGTGGGTTTAATATATACAAAAAAAAAAAAAAAAAAAAAAAAAAAAAAAAATGTCCTCTAAACTTTGACTCTCTGTCTACCACCACCAATCCCTAAATCTCTAGCTTCATCTATCATATTTACTCGAATATAACTCGCCCTCACGTATATCGTACCCCTGATTTTACTTTATGAAAAAAAAAAAAAAAAAAAAAAAAAAAAATTAAGAAATAGATAGTGAATATAATATGGTTTAAAAGCTTGGGATTTTGCCTGCCAAGTTTTTTTTTTAAAACTGGCATCTCTAATGCTTTGAGTGGGAGCAAAGCTATTTGGGTAGATGCCAATGCACACAAGGAAACCACTCTCAAGACAAAAGTAGTGATAGCAAAAAGGAGATTCTTGGTAAGTTCATACCATTTTCAGTTTTTTTAAATCATGGTGATTTATGATTCCGAAATGATAAAAGGACAAGCAATAATGAAACTGTTTGTTTTAATTTAATTACAGAAGCATTGTCACCAAATGTTGATAATTAAAATTTAAATGCATTTGTTTTATAAATAATGTGAGCAATTATAAATTAAAATTAAAACCTAGAATTTAATTATTATTGTCAATTTAGTTTTTTTTCTGAACAACTTTAGTTTCCAAAAATCCCCGTTTATATCTCGAACCATGATTTTTTAATTTTAATTTCGGAGGAAAAAAGTGCAAGTTACATTCAAGTAAATATGGTATTTCCAGAAGTACAGTGCCATCAAAGTGATATGCAGTTTGTAATCTATTTATCCAAAATGCATAACTTAACATTTCTCCACATTAAACTGACACACATTATTTTTTATCCATACTGACAGCCTATTTAAATCGTCCTGCAAGCTCTCTTCACATTGCCTCGATTATTACTTTAACTATTACTTTACCTAATTGTAACTATTACTTTACATAATCACATCAATCATCAGCAAACAACTGAATATTTCCTTTCAGGTTATTTCCTATATCATTTATGTACAAATTAAACAGCATGGTCCCAGCACTGAATCTCCTCCATATACTACTTTTTGATATCTGTCCAGCAGCCACCCTCTTATCCACTTAACATATCCATCCCCATTTGTTCTAATTTGCGTAACAGCATTCTATGTGGTATTCTGTCAAATGCCTTTGCAAAATCCAGCAGAATCATTGTGTAGCCATTTCCTTTATCCAACTCAGCTTACTCTATTATAAAAAGTTAGTAAATTACTAAGGCATGACCGACCCTTCACAAAGCCATTTGCTCCTCATACAGTATCATATTTTTATCCATCCATTCTCGAATTCGCTTCTTGACCAATTTTTCCAAATAGCTAGCCTGGTTTGCTGAGTGGTTAGCGTATCTGCTCTCCAACCAAAAGGGTCGAATCCTGCTATGGGCATGGATGTTTGTGATTATCTGTGGAAATACTAGTGGTGGTGGTGGTCATCGGTAGATGGTGTTGGTGTAGTTGTGGTTAGCTGAAGTTTGTGGATTGAGTGGTAGAGACGGAGAGTTCTGGAGTGGATATCCTCCCTCGATAAGTCTTTAGACTCCCTGGAGGTGTCATACTCCAGGGAGTCTAAAGTTGCTGAGTTTTCAGTTGCTGCTGCCTCATAGAAAGCAGAAGCAATTGAACCTTTTATTTATGGTCATGTATCAATGACAAAATATATGAATTGTTTCTTCATGTCTCATAGACTGATAAAACTAATATATAAATGGTTAACATATTTACTTCAACATGGATATTAAACAGGATAAAACTTAATCTCAGCATTAAAAAAATGCTTAAAAACTGACCAGGTCTGGGAGTGAACATGCTGATACACACACATACAATATAGGACAAACTGGCCAGAAAACACATTTAATTAACAGTCAAAAATACTATTAGGTAGTAGACAGCATTGTGTGGATGGTACTGTAGAGCATCCTTCAGTGATGAGTCTTTGGGCTACGTGGAGATGTCACATATAATGATAATATTAGAGACTGTGGTTATCGATCAGATTTAAATCCAGGGACCTTGGAGTGGGGGGGGGGAGACACTGGACTGTTTGAAACTTAGATGAGTGTTCCTCGAGCCATGCCTGGGTGATTGTGGCCCATTGTTCTGCTGAAACACACCATCAGCTGCATGCAAAGGCCATGAAAGTGTGTAGGTGATCATCCAGCACATTCTGGTAGCTTGCAACATTTAAAGGACCTCTCCAAACACAGTAAGAGACCTAACATGTTCACATGAGAAGGCTCCCCAAACCATCAGAGACACCACCTCTTTGAACAGAGCCAACCTGGAACAACAGGACCATGGCCTGATGCTGTCGATGCCACACCAGCACCCTCCCGTAAGCTCAGTACAACTGATAACGGGATTCATCAGACCACATGACTGGTCCACTCTGCAGAGGTCCAGCTTTGATGGTCCTGACACCACACAAAGCGCAATAACTGATGACGAGCTGTCAACATTGATACATGATTAGCGGGTCGGCTCCCGCAGCCCATGGTATGCAGAGTATGCTGTACTGTTCACTTGCTAGTGAGGCTTGGACCTCCGACATTGAAACTGGATGTGATTTGTGCCGCTGTTGCCTTGTGGTTGGTCTGTATAAGCCTGGACAGTCTCCAATGGTATGTGGTCGGCCACCACTTGCTTGCTGGGTGCTGGTAAGTCCTTGATTGTACACTCATAGTAGATCCTTGATATGGTTGCCTCAAGAACCTTATGGTTCTTACCACTTGGGCGATAGAATGACCTGTCTGTCATGCACCGATAAAATGTTCGTGATCAAAGTATATAAGATTGCCACATTTACCCATGTTTGTCAATTGCAATACACTGTTGGGTAGGCCGATGTCTGCCTATTTACTGTCTGCGTTCAGTTTGGATCTGTTTCACTCTGTGTGGGGAAATGTCAGTGTCAACTTCCCATCACCCTATCTCTAATGTTTTGTACATTGACTGTGTGTGTACATTGTACATTGACTGTATATATATATATATATATATATATATATATATATATATATATATTGTAAAAAATACTATGTTTATTTTATTTTTTTTGTTTCTTAATTTATTCACTTACTTATTTACTTATTTAATTTTATTTATTATACAGTCGTAACTCAGTGTGTAATCTCATTGCTTATTATTATAGTCTATCACCTTTAATCCTTTCAGTATATCAATTTAATCTCCCCCCTCTCAAGGTCATGACTATGCTACTTCACGTGTACATATTTTAGAATTTAGGAATTGCCTCGGGCTGGAGCAAATTCCTTTGTTTAAATAGCTGGCTTTTTCTCACACTGATCTCTGAAAATGTATTTGTATTTACGACTGTGCCATCAGAGATCGCTTAGAGGAATTGTATATCTTTCCTGTACATGCAAGAAAAACACCCAGCACAACGCAAAATTATTTCTAAAAATTATCTCTAAGTCAAGCAGCGTTCAAACTTACTATTCGTCAGTCGTGGCTACTTTTACTATTAAGGTCACGAAGGTTCTATCTTTTTATGAGAAGTGCATTGGTCAGGCAGAATCAGGCAAGTTATTTGAAAAACAAAACAATTTATTCATGTTAAATCAAGATACATATAAAGGGTAACACTACACATACTAAAATAATCAAGCTCAAATTCACAAAATAAAATGACATGGAAATAATATAAAAATCAGGTGTCTGGTTCTCCACTAGATTAATTAAACATTTCTCTCTTAAGCTTAATGACTAATGCAATAAATACATTCATATATAATTCAGACATGGGAGCAGACTTGTACACACTTTACATTACTTTAATTCAGACTATATATGATATTAGACTTAACTAAAACTTTCACATACAATTCCCTCTTCAATATATAACATTATCTAATTCCTCATAACTCTGCAAACTACTGCACAATTATTTTAACAAAACTGCTTTCCGTCTCTACTACTGTTCTTTATGCTAACAACTATAAAATCAGCAATATTTGCCATTAATTTCACACCTAGGAAAGTCCTATACAAAAGTCTTACTTCTACTTTGTCATCCAGTTCATTACACAAGATCCTAGAGATCGTTGACATATTTTCCGGTTAATTTCACATACAGGCACCTTTTTCCAACATTGATGATACTTTGCACGTGGAGATCGTCAAGTAACTTAGCGGTGGGAACTCTGGAGTAGACCGGCACTGCTAATAAGAACCTCCTATCATCGTTGGGCTTCGGCTGACAGGACGTGGATCCCTGTCCTTGGAATGGCAGGACACACTGGAAACTCCTCGCAATGAGAGCAGGAACAGAAAACCAGAACAGCAAGCCTAGAACCGAAAAGCCTAGCCTGAAAAGCCCTTTTTCCATCGATTCTTCCTCCTTTTATTCTGCTTTCCCGACCTTGGAACTCCTACAGATTCAATCGCCTGGATTTTCTTGGAGGAGTTATCTCAGCCACCCGATGGTCGCTGAGTTAAGTCGGGAAACCCTGTACTTCGTTGACCTACGCGAGTTGCGATAGCCTCAGGTCTTACATTTTTAATCCTGTGAGTTATTTCTTTGTCTGTACAATTTTCTTATTACAATTTATTCTAACATTTTTTTTTCAGGTTAATTACAGCAAAATGAGTTAAGTATTAATCAAATTACAAGTTATTAAATTAATTTTATTTCCCAAGTAAAATCGGTATAGAAGAGAATATTTTCTAAATTCCTTCTATATGAGATTTTATCAATATGAATTTCTAATTTCTAACTGCAGAAAGGGGACATGTCCATTTTTGCCACTCTACAGGTACCACTGAGATTGGCACCTGATTAGTGAGATGCCCAACTCGTAAGCTATCACAAAATTTTTCAAGCCCTTTACTCCTGTTTTTCCAAAGAATTCCAACTTGCAACCATTCAAATAAAAATAAAAAAAAACAAAAGTTTTATGTATATACACACAAACAAACACACACACACACGTGTGTGTGTGTGTGTGTGTGTGTGTTTGTTTGTGTACATATGAATTACTAAGGGGACCTGGCTGCCAATCAACATTCATACATCATCAAACTTCAAACCTGCTCAACTAACTTTCTCCACTCTAATCTTGGGAAAAGCTTTACTCCTGTTTTTCCAAAGAATTCCAACTTGCAACCATTCAAATAAAAATAAAAAACACAAAAGTTCTATCTCTGCCCCTAACTTGTAATCTATATACTAGTATTAATCAACCTCATTTCTTTACTATATATCAATACATATATATATATATATATATATATATATATATATATATATATATATATATATATATATATATATATATATATATATTGTTCATTATTTACTCGGTAGAACTGTATATAAAAAAGGAAATCAAATGACTCTATACTCAGAATGAGAAGTTTAATGTTAAGATACAACTATTTTCGTTGAATACATCAACTTCTTCAGGTATCACTGGCAAAGAATTAAATAAAAAATAACAGAGACATGATAAAATACATTAACAGATCTAGAAATAAAACACACAAGTACATTTACATTTAAAAGAGAGAAATGCGTGCTTGAGTTCCAACTGACGTTGACTACGTGCGAGAGCGCCAGTATTAGATAGTGGCAACGTGTGCATCAGAGATATTATAGCTAAGGCTATTGTTAATATGAGATGAATCAAGCAATATTTCTCTAGATTCAATTATTTTTCTTTCAAGTTCATCATAGCACACATGGATATTAGAAGTTAGTGGCCAGTCTACGAGGTGTTGGTGGCCCTCATCTGATTGATAGAGAAGAGAACGTGGCTAGAGAGAGAGCGCTGGCTCAGTTATAGGAAATGTTATAAAAGGATGGATTTAGCTGTCTGGCCGTAGTATGGTCTGCCACAATCACACAGAATCTTGTAGACTCCTGGATACTGAGTAGGGAGATGTTTCATTTTAAGTCTACTAAGTATGGAATGAAGTTTAGGAAACATAGTGAAGCAAGTTCTAATGTTGAATTTCTGGAGCATTTTAGCAAGTTTTGGGGAGAGAGAGAGAGCTGATGTATGGTAACGAAATAAAAGCTCTTGGTGGAGAAGAATCTTCAGCAGCAGTTGAGCAGCGGACAGAGAGAAATTTATTAAACTTCTTAAGAGAGAATTCATTGTTAACAAAAGACCTTTTGAGAAAATTCAGTTCGTAATCAATTTCTGTTTCATCTGTAAGTAATGATCTGGCTCGATGTGCCAGGGTTGAAATGATACCAAACTTTTGTGGAGGATAGTGATGGGAAGAAGCATGAAGGTATCTGTCTGTGTGAGTGAGTTTCCTAAAAATGGAGATTTTGATATTTTTAGTGAATCTCGTAAGTTTTAAGTCCAGAAAGGGGAGACAGTCTTTGGATTCAAGTTCACAGGTGAAATTGATTTTCTGATAAAAACTGTTGAGGTGGTCTAGAAAAAGGTTGAGGTTGTCGACGCTGTGTTCCCAGATGAGGAATACATCGTCAATGTAACGATACCATATTTTAGGTTTAAGGCTCAAGGAATTAATAGCTTTCTCTTCAAACTCCTGAAGAAATATATCAGCAAGAATCGGAGAGAGCGGACTGCCCATAGCTAAACCTGAGTTTTGTTTATAAATTTTGTTATCATATTTGAAATATCCTGAGTTCACACAGTGAGAGAGTAAGGAGAAAAATTTTTTGGATAGTTTCATCTGGAGAAGGTTAAGAACCTCTTGAGTAGGTACATTCGTAAAGAGGAAAACAATATTGAAACTTGCCATTAAATCTGATGTGCAGAGTTTGATGTCTTTTATTTTAGAGACAAAATCAGCTGAGTTTTTGTCTCTAAAACACAAAGGTTTTTTAAAAAGGAGGCAATGCATTTTGAAAGGTTCTGAAAATATCAAAATCTCCATTTTTAGGAAACCCACTCACACAGACAGATACCTTCATGCTTCTTCCCATCACTACCCTCCACAAAAGTTTGGTATCATTTCAACCCTGGCACATCGAGTGAGATCGTTACTTACAGATGAAACAGAAATTGATTACGAACTGAATTTTCTCAAAAGGTCTTTTGTTAACAATGGATTCTCTCTTAAGAAGATTAATAAATTTCTCTCTGTCCACCGCTCAACTGCTGCTGAAGATTCTTCTCTACCAAGAGTTTTTATTTCGTTACCATACATCAGCTCTCTCTCCCCAAAACTTGCTAAAATGCTCCAGAAATTCAACATTAGAACTTGCTTCACTATGTTTCCTAAACTTCGTTCCATACTTAGTAGACCTAAAATGAAACATCTCCCTACTCAGTATCCAGGAGTCTGCAAGATTCTGTGTGATTGTGGCAGACCATACTACGGCCACAGCTAAATCCATCCTTTTACGCATGGAAGAACACAAAAGAGACATTTCCCATAACAGAACCAGAGCCAGCGCTCTCTCTAGCCACGTTCTCTTCTCTATCAACTCGGATGAGGGCCACCAACACCTCGTAGACTGGCCACTAACTTCTAATATCCATGTGTGCTATGATGAACTTGAAAGAAAAATAATTGAATCTAGAGAAATATCGCTTAATTCATCTCATATTAACAATAGCCTTAGCTATAATATCTCTGATGCACACGTTGCCACTATCCAATACTGCCACACTCACGCCAGCTCTCGCACGTAGTCGACGTCAGTTGGAACTCAAGCACATATTCCTCTCTTTTAAATGTAAATGTACTTGTGTGTTTTATTTCTAGATCTGTTAATGTATTTTATCATGTCTCTGTTATTTTTTTATTTAATTCTTTGCCAGTGATACCTGAAGAAGTTGATGTATTCAACAAAACTAGTTGTATCTTAACATTAAACTTGTCACTCTCGGTATAGAGTCATATATATATATATATATATATATATATTCCCTTAAAGTCTCCAACACATTAAATAAACTGAAACACTATAAGAAATTCAAGATAAAAACCAACAACAAAAAGACAAATGAAATGGATAGGTGTTGTAGAAGGCATTGCATGCTATTCGGATGTATTCTCCATCACATCTCTTAGAAATCCAAGAATAATCTACACTATTCAGTGCATGAGAAAGTAAGCCATATACTACATGTATAGGTTCAAAAATAATTTTATTGCCAACAAATAAATAACAGTGACACCTTGTCATTATTTAGATTTACAGAAATAAAAATTAGACTTAATTAGTGACAGTAAGCCATATAACCAATTCTTAAGTGGGAATGGCTTCAAAAAAATTAAAATTACTACATAAAGTTGCAACATGCAACACTCTGAATTCATTACAGATGGAGATGGTGGATTATTATCTACCTATAGCTTGAATTATTCCCATTACATAAAAAAAAATGTGGTGAACAAATGCAAAATGGCAGACAGCAAACTATAGGAATGAGATTAACTAACAAACGTTAGATTTTTATAGGCTAAGTTGCTTGACCAATTAATATATCACTTGGCTTACGACATGAAGGAAAAATCATATAAATAACTGATGAGAGTAAGACATAACTTGAAAAGGCACTGCACAAATTGCCAGAAGATAACCAGTTCAAAGCACAAACTATGTGACACAAAGTGCAACAAGGTGGTTTCTGAATATGGCTTCAATTCAGTTATTGCTATATTTTAAAATCCCTGCCATTTTGGTATACTTCACTATAGAGAAAAATACTTGTAATATAAGCATTTCAGGTTAAACTTCTTAATTGCAATGCAGTGAGAGAGAAAATTTCCCCCAAGGAGATAATCCATAAATATAATGCAATTAATTTGCTTAGATTTTTTTTCCTTTCTTTATTAATGGGTCATTTAATAGTCAAAGCTAGATAACAAGGAGAAGTACTCCACAGATCCTTTTAAAGAATACATAGTGCCAACTAGAGCCTCTGACTTAATGTCTGATTGCCATCCTTCCATGATGTGCCCTGTTCATAGGCATTTACTGGATACTGAATAAAAAAGGATAGGTTGGCATTTTTGGATTTAGTCAATCAAATTTATTATTCTGTAATGGCTTATTAAACTTAAAAGAAAAAGGTACAATGTGATGAAATGTAATGGTGGCTGGGTGTTGCCTGCTTTATTTATTCATGTGGGGTTCCTCCTCTTTCCTCCACCATCCCCTAGGACTGGTTGAGCCCACCTAATGAGGGATTAAGTATGTATTTTATGACTGTAGATGTGCGCATGTGTTCATGGGCCAGTTTGCTTCTGAGGGACAAAAAACCCTCTACCTCCGTATGAGACTGGCTAACTAACCTTTAGTCAAAAGAGACCAGATAAAGGTTCCTCATGTTATGGATGGAAATCAAACCAGGTCTTTCTGACCAAAAGGCCACTGTTTTAATCAGAGAACCAGACGAAGTGTGAAAAGTCATCTATCTAGGGAACAAACTCGTCAGCCAAATTCAAGATAGGTATTATCAGTACAAGAAGTATTGAGAAAAAAGAAATGACATTAGCAGAAGGATTAGAGAAGTATCATGTCAACATAAATTGGTGTTACTGAAATAAAAACAAGTGAGATTCTCGTAAATAATAATTAGAAAATGTTATATTCAAGCAATGTGATCAGGGAAAGGAAAGCACAGTAAAGTAATTAGCTGTCAGCTAATGCTTTTTTTTATATTCTTATAGGAAGTAGGCGAGGCCTTTTAACCCTATCTAGCATTTGGAGACTGAGTGGGCAGTTCAATCTCCACTGGTAGCCAATCAAAGATAGCTGGCCCAAGACTATCACTAATTATAAGCAGCAACTGATGAAGAGATGGGCAAACAAATGCTGCCATCTCTTGGTACTTAACCTTAACAGGATATGTTTTTGTTTGAAATTATGTGGGTTCTACAGTCGATTTTCTTGAGTTTACCGGACAAAAAAAACGAGTTTCCAGGAGGAAAAAAAAACCCGCTTGCCTATGCTAGAGATCAGCTAACTTGGGAACCAGTTGAAGAAAGGCTTTGAGTAAGTTCCTCCAGTTGGTGACTAGACTTGAACTTAAGTCTATCTTCACGCAACTTAGCATAGAGAATGTAAGCACCACTTCCATTGAGTTACACAGGGCAGCAAAGTATTCAATGATAAAGATAATCATCTTATATGGTATGCAATTTGAGATAGTGGTGTGGATAAACATCAAAATGGGGAAATGGATAATGAGCTATTTGTGCTTATAGACCCAGAAGGTTCTATTAAAGGAAAAAGTGGAGGAATTTTTTTTTAGAGAGAAGGCAGATAATAAAGTTGGTCCTTTTTTGGAGATTTAAATAGCAGAGTAGAAAATGAATACCAGAAAAAAATTGTACAAAAGGACAAAGCAAGAATGGAAAGTACCTGTTGAATTTCTGTTTAATCCATGGACTAATCAATACCATTCCAACATAAAGATGCATACAAATTCACATGGAGAGAAAAAATAACAAAGCCAGTGTTTTTGTTAGTGCTGACAGCAATAACTTTAATCTGGTTCAGTACACACAAGAGTATAAAAAAAGATGTCAGAATGTTTTAAAAACACAAGTCAAGCAGATTTCAGAGGTGAAACATTATTCAAGAAAAAAATGAAGGCACTTGAAAACAAGAACTAATCCATGAAGACTCAGTGGAAAATTGAGGGAAAATACTACTGATCCAGGGAGGCATATGGTGAAGTTGTTGGTAAGAATAGCAAAATGACAATTTTATGGTAGATTCAAGAGGTTAAAGAGAAAGTCCTGGAAAAGAAGTAAGCATATCAACTATGGGTTACATATTAATAGTAAGAAGAGTGAAAGCATGATCTTAAGTTGTAGAGAAGATAACAGGAAATTCAATTCATGGAAAGTCTTTAAGAGTAATGAAAACTTCAAATATTTGTAGGTAGGTAGGGTAATCAGGAATGCTGTTGATATGCAGTCTTTGCAGAATGATTTTGAATAGGCTGGAATTGTGGGCATGGGAAAATGGGTGTCAGTTCAATGTCAGTAAATGTAAAGTCATTCACTTTGGCATGATTAGATATCCAATGTCATATTATATTGGTGGGATTAGGCTAGGGATCTTGGAGTGTTAATAGATAGGAAGTTGAAGTTTAGGGGCCGTGTGGCAAAGATTGCAAATACAACTCAAAAGATATGTAATGCTGAAATGAGCATTCACATGTAAAGATAAGAATATTATTTTGACTCTTTACAAGGCCTTGATAAAACCTCACTTGGACTATTGTGTGCAAGTCTGGTCTCCTGGTATCAGGAGACCAGACCAGACTGGTATCAGGTAAAATGATATCAGGATTGTGGAATACTGATTATGAAGACAGATTGAAAATTTGTAGACTGTAGACACTAGCAAACAGGAGAAAGAGGTGTGATATGATTGAGACTTACAAACTTCTATAAGGGTCATACAAGATTTCAATTGATGGAATTTTTCAATTTATGGAGGATGGGGAAAGGACGAGAAAGCATCCTTGGAAGCTGAGAACAAAGGCCACCAAGAAGGGTGTGAGGGCTAGATTTTTCTCTCAGAGGGTGGTGCATGATTGGAATGGATTGCCATTGGATGCTGTGAGTGCAAGCAGTGTGAATGAATTCAAGAATAAGTATGATAGCTGGTATGTGTGTAGTATGTGGCCTCCCTCAGTGAGTCTCTGACTGCCTGAAGGTCTAATAATAATAATAATTGGAGTCTTGACACACAACATTACACGCTGAAAGAAAATTGTTGACAGGAAGCTGGTAATGATGCAAACTTAATCATGCAGTACTATCATAATAATATCTTGTACATTCCTTGAGAGTATATTCAGAAATCTGACAATGAATTATGACTGAAAAAGAAAGCCACAGAATTCTCTCCAAAGTTTGAAAAAAACAAATTTTAATATCAAGACTGTATGCTGAAAGTAAACACAGGAAAACTCATTCAGGTCATGATGTTAATATTAATTTTTTAATACCTAGTATTGTACAATATCAGTAATAAAGTTTGAATTTCAAAATACTAATTTTTTTTAAAATTTCTATAATACAGAAATATTCAAATATAGTGACATATGTAACATAATTATTTAGGATCAGTGGCATCACATCACAACATGCTAGAGAATCAGAAGGGGGGGGTAGAGAAAACATATTTCTGTATACCAGCTAATTGAGATAACAACATTTTGTAAGGCTTACTAATAATTATCTGTTTTTGAACAAATACTAGTACAGTGCTTGAATGTATATCAATGTAATGTTTTCTGGAGATGACAATTTGATGACTTATTAGAAAAATAATTAGTTTGTTATATCTTAAAATATCATTTTCCCTATTAATTATAATATGCTTCTTTATCAAACCCTTATAATTAACAAATTCTATGATTCAGTTAATTTCATACTATTGTTATTATTATTATCTGAGACCTCCAGGGAGTCAAGGACTCATCGAGGGAGGCTGTAAATCACCCAACCCAGCTATCATACCTTCCCTTAAATTCATTTACACTAGATGCACTCACTAGCCCTAAGGGCAAATTATTCCATTCACTCACTGCTCTCTGAGAGAAAAACCTAGCTCTTACCCCTTTCTTGACTGAGAACACCCTTAACTTCCATGGATGCCCTTGTGTTCTCTCCTCGCCTTCCATATAACGAAAAATTTCATCATTTGAAATGGTATAACACCCATTCAAAAGTTTATAGACCTCTATCATATCACCCCTCTTTCTCCTGTTAACCAGAGTCTGTAATCCACATACTCACAATCTGTCCTCATAATCTAAATCCCATAATCCGGATATAATCTTTGTAACTCTTCTATGCACCCTTTCCATAGCTTCTTTATCCCCTTGAAACCCTGGAGACCAAATCTGTGCACAGTAATCCAAGTGTGGTTCTTATCAAACCCTCATAAAGAGGCAAAATTACTTCCTTATCCTTACATGTCAAGGTTTGCTTCAGCATAGAAATTATCCTCTGAGTTGTATTTGCAACTTTTGCTATGTGACCTTTGAATTTTAAATTCTTATCCACCAATACACCAAGATTCCTTGCCTCTTCGGTTTCTTGTAGCATAACCCCGCTAATATAATATGCCGCTGGATCTCTCATCACGCCAAAGTGCATAACTTTACACTTACTAACATTAAACTGAGAGCCATTTTCATTTGCCCAGATTTCCGGTCTATTCAAATCATTTTGTAATTGCTGAATATCAGTAGCATCCCTGATTGCCCTGCCTATCTTCACATCATCAGCAAACAATTGCAAATCTGATGATAGACCCTGTTTGAAGTCATTAATGTACAGATTGAACAATAATGGCCCAAGGACTGAACCCTGAGGTACACCACTGGTTACCTTAAATCTGGTAGATTCACACCCACTGTATACCACTTTTTTTTTATATCTGTCTGTTAGCCATCCCCTGATCCAAGTCAACAGCTTATGTTCCAATCCCATATTCTCCAGTTTACGCAACAGTCTATCGTGTGGTATCCTATCAAATGCCTTAGAAAAATCCAACATTATCATAGTGTATCCATTTCCTTTATCCAACTCGGCTGTAACATTGTTATAAAATATAAGCAAATTGCTAAAACATGACCTTCCTTTAGTAAACCCATGCTGTTCCCTGCAGAGTATAGAATGATTGTCTACCCATTTCTGTATGCGAGTTCTTACTAACGTCTCTAAAATCTTCACTACCACACCAGAAATACTAATAGGTCAGTAGTTAGACACACCAGTTTTTGCACCACCCTTGTGCAATGGAACTATATTACATTCCTTCCATTCCTGTGGTATCATTCCTGAGCTGAGACTCAAATTATACAAATGTGTGAAAGGCCTAGCCAATTCAGCTGAACATTCCTTTAACAAACAGGCAGATATTCCATCTGTCCCTATTGACAAATTCTTATCCAGGTTATGCAAAAGCTCTTCAACCTCATTTTCATGAACCTCTAACTCATCCAACGTAGCATTAGCACTGTGCACCATACTACATACACCTGGTTGAGATATCTTAGCAAAGTGAGCACTCATTAACTGAACAATCTCCTTAGCTTCCGACACTCGTGTACCATCTGCATTCAATAAAGTTATTCTTCCACATTCATTCTTTCTTTTGCTTGCAGCATAACGATAAAATTCTTTTGGATTGCCTTTAGCTTGCATGGCCAATTTCTTTTCATACTCTGTTTTAGCTTTTCTCACAATATGTTACTTTTCTGGCCTGAGTTTTATATATTTCATAACTCCTTTCACTCTTATTCTCAAGATACTCTTTCCACATCATCTTCTTCTTGTGGATTTCTAGCTTAATAAGGCTGCACATCCATTTCACACCCAACCTATTTACTCTTCGAACACTAGGGATACATTCAGATACCACCTTATTCAAGCACTTTTTCAAAGATTCCCATGCATTGCTGACATTTTTTCCATTCAGTAATTGATACCATGGGACCAAAGATAATATTCTTCTAAGTTGATCATAATTTCCAGCTTTGTAATTCAGCATGTAGCCTGATTTAATCGGAGTTTCAATACAAGTAGATACTTCCCAAGAAAGAACAGCATGATCACTGTCACCAATTAGTGGTAAAATAGCTATATTCTTGATAGAGATCCCTTCTGACGCTATGAGCAAATCCAACACTCTTTGACCTCGAGTTCCTTCTTTCACATGCTGCTTGAGAAAGTTATCCCACAACAATTCAATAAATTCCTCTTCTTTCTGATCATGAGATTTCTCTTATACCCAATCAATGTTTGGAAAATTAAAGTCACCCATAATGATCATTCGCTTGGCGATGCATTTCTCAGTCTACAACTGAGCTGCCAGGTCTGTAGCACTTATTACTCTTGGTTATGAAATGACAAAGCATTTATTAGATTATGCAGTATTTGATTAATTAAAATTAAATTAATTTTATTACCTTTGCCAGCTTCTTACTACAAAGTGGATAGCCACATTGCATAACAATAGATCTTTCCTCAATAACATCATCATAATCTTCCTGAGAAATATGATAGCACTGGAAGAAGAAAAAAAAAATGATTATTCTTCACTACAATTCTTCATATTCACAGGTTTGTTGAGCTTGGAAAAGCACATTACAGAAATGTAAAAATGTGATTACAGCAACAATTTACAAAAATCATAACAGCAAAAAATATAAAAAAACATTTAAAAATAAGGAAAGATATATTAGTAAGAGTCCAAGCAGTGACTTTAAGCCAAGTATTTCAGTGGCATGTGACTAACGTTTCTATTAGAAGTATCAAAATTTAACCTATTATGACTTCAGTTCTAAAATATATCAATTTGTCACTTTTATACAACAGAAGTATTCAAAAGGAAATGGCCTATCAATGCATTAAATCCAATTAATAAAAATACCAAAGCACTATGAAAATAGCATAAAAATATTTAAATAAAGCATGAATTTTCTTCTTCCCTTCCACAAACATCTCTATAGATTACAATGTTCAACCAATTTCACCAAATCTGTAACACAGCTTTTTTTTTTTTTTTTTATTGCATTACTGAATATTTTCTGAGAAATTCAGCCTGAATGGACTCACATTTCCTTACAATGAACTGTAAGGAAGAGCATTTCTCCATCTACAGATGTTTTCTGCTTAGCACCCTGCAAATTTGAAATACTCAATATATTATATAACTAAAATGAAGAGGAGTTATTTCTTTTTTACAATTAAATAATGTAATCTACTGATTGCATTCTTTTTGGCTTTGACCACACCTGGATCTGGAATATAAATATTTCATTGCAAAGAAAGTTCCCATGGAAAAATTCAGCTTAACTGCACAAAAATGCAGGGGAGAATATTTGACGACATTTGGAATATACTTATTATGCTATTTAAGATCCTATGAAAATTCTGCACAACTGGACCAGAATGGAGGGCAGAACTGTAAAGGGAGGAGAAATCAAATTGCTGCCAGACATATTATTCAGCCATGTTTAATAAATTGATTCCATGACTTTCTCATCTATTTCATCTAAAAAATAAGTCTTATCTCAAAAAAAAAAAAAAAAAAAAAAACAGTTTCTATGTTTAAAAAAAATGTGAGTCAAGTATTGAGGAAGTAAAAGATTGGCAGCAACTCAGGAGCAAACAGCTTGGGTGATATTCTTTTATTTGTTGGGAATGTAAATTCAGTTTGAAATTCGAGCAATGCTATAATAGCAACTGCTTCTTCAGTGTTTTTGGCTAACCTTTTCACATAGGAGAAATGAGAAATTTCATGAGCTTCTCCCTGTCAAGTCAATCCCCATCTTCCTGTGGTATGGTCTGTTTCTACAAAAAAGACATCTTCCTAGCTGGAGGAAATGCTAAGTCTCACCGGATGGTGGAAGACCTTCACTGCCCAGTGAAGTTACATCACCCTGCTTATTAGAAGCCTGAAGTGGTAAATGCCATGTTTAGTCTCCAATAACAGGATATCCCTCCCCTTGCTCCATGCAATGTCCTGCTCCATCCCCTCTTAAACCTCCTCCATATCAAGAATACATCAGTAAAAATGGAGATTCCACAAACCAGCCCACAGGTAGTATAAAGCTTAAATCTATCAGCAGCGAGTCAGGTAGCTTACCAGTCAACTGCTACATAATCCCATTGAATAATATATAATATAAAATAAAGTTACTGTGTTAATTTACAGTCTCCTTTCCATTGTTATTGAAGTCTATAGTGAAATTTGTAGGAAATGGAATATCAAAAAGCTGCTTAAAATGAGGAAACCACAAGAGAAAGTCTCATGTATTTGTTGGTTATTTGAAACAAAATCAGTCACCTAAGTGTGGTGAAATTTGCAAATGCATTTTCAAAAGTATCCACCATTTGAGAATGACATTAGAGTTTGTGATGCTAGAAATTTTTAGAAACTGGGAGTGTTCTTGATCAGGAAAGAAGTGACTAGTCAGTCACACACAATGTGAATGTTAAGCTTGCTTGAAAGGAATATTTCTGATGCCACAAGTCACCACAGAAATACAAAACCAATGCACAATAGTGCATCAAATTCTCTATAAAAGACTGCATCTGTTTTCCTACAGGATGCAGATTCACTTTTAAAGAGAATGACAACTTGGGTTGTATGGATTGTCATTAATGTCCATCAGAGGACGTTAGTAAATGATGTGGATATTTGTAGAAAATTTTGTATGTGGATAATACAGTATTTCATTTCTCTGGGAGTGGAAACTGGCAATTTAACTGCAAAGGAAAGGGGAAGAAAGCAGACAATAAGATGGAAGTCTGGTAAACAGGCCTCTATGCTAGATTTGATCATATGCTCTAGAAATGTCAAGAGCAATGACATAAGTTTCTTCAAACTTTTCTATGGCTTAAAGGCATGAAGCAAGAGTGGCTATTGAATGACCAGAGGAAACTAATCACTCAATTACAAAGCAATAGGGGGCAGATGATAAGATTATTATTATTATATGAGTACTTCCATAGAGTCAGAAGACTCATTGTGGGAGACCCACACTAACCTCTACACACTTCTCCTTCATTCACTGTCAGGAAACTCAAAACTAATTCTGGCAATCTACTCTCCAAATAAAAAATCTAGTCCACACATCCTTACTAATCACACTCTTACACACCTTTCAAGGGTGAAGTTCTACTTCTTTTCTAGTTCTCTATTTGTCATGTGCTGAAAAATTTCCTTTGGGTCAATCTTATAGAATCCATCTAATAACTTATAAAGTTTCTATCATGTTCCCTTGTTACTTCCTATCAACTAAACTTTGCAACCTGCACACCTTCAACCTATCCTCATAAGGAGTATTTCACAGCCCTCTAGAATATTTTTAATGTAAAATAAAGCTGCTGTGCTGATTTATGGCCTCCTTCCCACTGCTATTAGATGTCTATAGGATTCAGGGATCATGGAATATAAAAAGTTGCTAAAAATGTGGATACTGCAAGAGAAAGTCTCATGTATTTGTTTGTTTTTTGAAAGAAAATCAGTCACCAGATGGTAGCTTGTTAAGTAGATTGCTAAGCCAAACCCGATCAAATGATCTGAAAACATTAAGAAGAAAGTTTTTTTAAAAACAAAAGTTATAAAGAAAACAGCAATAAAGTAGGATACCTCTCAAATATAACTTAAAGGTATTATACTTACCAGGCAACCAAATGTTGCATACCCTTTGAGAAGGAATTTAGATCAGACCTCTAACTGCAATGATAACATGGTACCCCTACTTTCTTCTTAAAAAAAGAAGTGTGAAAGAAGTCGAAGCTGAAACTTGGGATCATAATTTTATAAAGACTATCCAATAAAAAGATCGTTCATTTTGAGGGCCTTTATATATTGTAACTCAGCAAGGTGTGATTCCTGAATTCAGGATTACTTATATAAGAGACAGAAAAATTAGATCTAGTCATTAAGTGATGGGTTCTTTGAAGATGATTACATAATAAATGAGCATTGTTCAATAAATTTAGTAGATCTTTCTATGGATCTAAGAAGCTTTCCAACATTAAAGAATGTTATTTTTGGTTAGGATTCTTTACAGATGTTAAAATTTTGTTTGGTTGTTACTTCTGCCAAATAAGGAGTCAAAGGTCAAGACTTTAGCATTGACAAAACATTTTGTTAAATGTTTTGTTGATGGAACCATATTGTTATAGTCATCCAGAGATACTGTTGACAGAGAGAGAGAGAGAGAGAGAGAGATGACCAAATTTCCATTCTGAATTGGAAATCTAGATTTGTAACGATAAAAATGATAGCTGTCTATAACTTACAAGACATCTTACAAATCAATTGTAGACCATCAGTATTTTGTTTATGTAAATTAATGTAAACTTAAATATTCTGTTTCAAATTACAAGCTTCTTGTTAATGCATTTATATTGTGTAGAAAAGCACAACTGATCATTTTGTTTGTTAGTTTGTTTATATATAAACAATCCTGCATAGTTAATATATTGTGTTTATGTGTAGCACTAATTTTTAATGAAGTGAATTTACTTGATTGTAATTTAGTCTGGTTAAAATTAGTATTATAATTTAATGTTTAGCTATGGGTTGTAGGTGCCCTCCCTCGAGGGAGGGCACCTACACTCAATCTACCAACTACAATGTGCATCATCTAAATCAGTGGCATCTACTGCCCACCACCACCACTAGTATTTTCACAGACAATAGACAATCACAAACATCTATGCCTACAGTGGGATTCGAACCTGCAGCCTTTTGGCTGGAGAGCGGATATCCTAATCACTTGGCCAACCAGGCTGGTTTAAAATACATAAAAGACTCACTTAGTTGAAAACGTGAGTTTTTACTGCTATCAAGCAAAGCACCATGAAGATAACATGAAATGGCAACAATTCTCACTTCATGGCTGAAGCAAAACCAGAAGTATCGATGCACTGGAGCATACACGAGTGAAAATAACATGTTATCTAGTAAAGAAAAGATGGAGAGGGCTGTTAAGTGAGAGAGAGAGAAACAGATATAGATATGTTGAGATAGGAAAGAATTTTTGGAACCAGTGAGAAAAAGTTATGTTAGGAGCAGTGTTTCAGAAATAAAGATATTTTAAAAGTTTATTAGCAGTTATGTTACAAATGTAACTGGAATAACAGTTGTGGAAAAAATTTATAGGAACTTTGGAACTTGATAAATGAATTTCTCATATAGGAAGAGAAATGTTTATCAGATATTGAAGGTTCCATTAATACAGTAATGATTTAATGGCTGTTTCAGAAAATAGATACAGCAAGATGATTTTTAAGCATTCAATCATTTTTCCTTGGAACTCCTTTGTACAGGAAGAGGCAAAAGATTGTGAATCTGAAAGATGAAAGCAGAAAGAGGAAACTTTTTTTTTGTGGAATTTTTCTAGAGAGAATTAAAGAAGGAATGCTAGAGAGTGTTTGAATTTGAGGATTTTATTGTCAAGTCAGAACTTTTTATATCTGTTACTATGAATAGGAAATCAACAGTTATTTTCAAGATAAAGAAGAGATAAAGAAACTGATTTGTTCAACTTTTATTGGAAGCGCAGCAGAGCTTGAAAGAAATAAATGTTCTTTTTAGCTATAGGTTTTTAACATAATTTTGAGCCCAGGTAAGATTTGATTTGTTTAATTATCTTTGTAGATTTAAGAAAAGTATCTGTTGTTTAAGTGAAGTTCAGAATACAGGTAACCCTCGTATAACGCAGTACTTATACAACATGGTCTAAAATTGTAGTAACCCTTGTTGAATGTGGTACTTATACAACATTGTTCCGATAAAAACATGGTCTACAAATTGTAGTAACCCTTTATCTTTTCATATGTTTTTCACCGTGTGACTTAAAACTCAAATTTTATCTTCGTTAAATTTGTGTCTGCCTGTATCCCACATGTACCTCAATTGTTTACCGAATAAAACGTTTATTGTTGAAAATTGTCCTCGTTTCTGCCAGGAAAGTGCATTAAAAATCATAAATGTGTTCATCTCAAGCTGAGCACTTTATTTTCTGGTGAGTTACATACAATATGTAATGCTTGCTTTTTTATGTAAAAAATTATTTTTATAGTAACGGCCACAAACTGCAACGAAAGGAAAAACCAACATCATCATCATCATCATGCATATAAAGGATTTAGGCCTAGCATGGCCTGTTCCAGCCTTAGAAGTCATTGTTGAATCGTTTAAGAGGATGTCCTGGTTTTCTTTTTCCTAATGGCTTGTACTTTAAGGCTTGTTTTGGTAATCTTTCTGTTTTCATTCTTTGAACGTGTTCCATCCATTTATGTTTATATTTTTTAATTTTTTCTATTACTGGTTCTTGGTTTAATTCTTTCATAATTTCTTCATTTCTTTTGTGATCAAATAGGGTATACTTTGCAGTTTTTCTCATAAACTTCATTTCTGCTGTTGTTAATCACTGTTTGTCTTTTTGTTTTATTGTCCAGATTTCACTTCCATACATTAAGACTGGTAGGGCTAATGTATTGTATACTTTTAGCCTGGTTTGTTTTTGAACTAGGTTTGGTTTAAATATAGAGTTAATTACACCTGTTATTTTTAAATATTTTGCAATTTTTATTTTATATCTTTTTCATTTTCATATGTGATCATACATCCTAGGTAGTTAAATGAATTCACCTGTTCTAAGATCCTGTTATCTATCACTATCTTAGTTCTTGCTGGATCTTGTCCTTTAAAGGCCATAGTTTTTGATTTTTCTGTTGATATTATCATACCTTTGGATATCTCATTTAGATCTAAAATAGCTTTCTGTAGTTTATCTTCAGAATTTGTAATTAAAAAAACCAACATTGAAAACAAAATTAATTTCTCTTGAAGAAAAATATTGAAAATCTTGGATCGGTTGAAAAATAGAGAAAAACCAGGAGTTTTTGCAGGGACTTTGAATTTAAATAAATCAACAATTCGAACATAAAATCCGAGAAAGTGTTTATTGCTGGGTCAACGATAAGTGCAAAGCGCGTTGCTTGTATATGTGATATTCTAATGGAAAAATGGAGAAATCTCTAATGATTTTGATAGAAGATTGCACCTCAAAAGAAAATTCCTATGGATGGAAATCTTATTAAACAAAAAAACCCTCAAAGTTTATAAACATTTATAGTGCAGACCAGGTGTTCAATGCAGATGAATCTGGCTTATATTGGAAAAAAGTGCATAAACACACCTATATTTTGAAAAATGAAAGATCAGCTCCTGGATTCAAAGTTTCCAAAGATAGAATTACTCTACTGTTTTGTAGTAATGCATCAGGTGATTACATGACAAAACCAGTGTTTACTAACCAATCCTCAAATCCTCGTGCTATGAAAGATTAAATAAAATATGCACTATTTTATTTTGCCTAAAACATTTATGCATTATGTGCAATGAAGTTTTAAGTACAATTTGTAATTTTTACTTTTATATTATGTATTTGTTTCATAGTTTATGTTTTCTTAACTTACATGAATTACCTGAATTAAATAAAAATATATTTTTTATTGGATATGTCATTGTTGTTTATATAATTAAAAAAAAAAAGATTTCGGAACATAACCTTACCTTTTCTATGTGATCTGAGACTTGCATAACACGATTTATATAATGCAGCATTTCTGCGGAGCCTAACATCCGCATTATACGAGGGCTACCTGTATTGTATATTTTTTTAAAAACGTAACTTGGTATTATTAAACTGTTTTTTGGTTTTGTAAACAGAGGTGCGAAGACTAAATTTACTTAATTATTGTTGAAGATTAAATTTTGAGAATAGAGAATTATCATAACAAAATATTATATCTAGGATTTTACTTGTGTGTGTTTAGATTTCAGTATAGGAATCTGATACTACTGGCAGCCTATTTTTACAAAAGGTGAAGTCAATGACTAGAATTTAATATATCAAAATTTCTCCAAATAGTAGATAAAACTTTTACACGATGTAATGACTAAATAATCTCTGTGAATGCATAAATAAAACTGAAAAAATCCTCTCAACATTAGCTTCTAATAATCAAGGAAAAACCATTTTTCAAACTCTACAGTTCAGATTTCATATTTTTAAGTGATCTGCATTCTGTTTCTTTGAATTCAAGTAAAACCTGAATTCAAAGAAATCCTTTACCATATCCCATGTGGGATTTGGTGAAGGATGCGAGTCCTCTTCTGAGAAGAAATGAGAGATTAAATAGATTCAAAAGAGAAAAAAATTTTACAAGTTGATCTTGTTTAACTTCAAGAATAGTGATTTAAGAGAAAAAAGAGAACACTAAAATTTAGTGTTCTCTTAAAGTTAACTATGTGACACCTTAACAGTGCTGCCCTTAGATTTAAACTCTCTATCCACTCTCAGCTCCTAGGTGTTCAACTGCTTTTAACTACTTACTTTGAATTTCCATGAATATAATATCTTGAATTATTATATTTCAGCAAATATAATATCCAATGCAACATTTTCAGTCTTCCCAATATATATCCAATGCAACATCTTCAGAGATGTTAATGTCAGCTCTTTTCTTTATGCGGATGATGTTATACTTCTAAATAAATCCGCTACAAGTCTGCAAGATTCTCTGACTAAATTGAATAGCTGTTGTAATAGATATGGTATGAAGGTCAGCAATAAAAAGACAAAGACAATGAAAATAGGCAGAATCACTGAAAATGTCAACTGTGTTGTGAATGGAGAACCTGTGGAACAAGTAAAACATTTCAGCTACTTAGGCATGATTTTTACTGAAGATGGTAAATTAAATATAGAAATAGACAACAGAATCAGCAAAGCTGGTATGGTGGGAAGTCAATTGAATAAATTCATATGGAATAAGAGAGAAATTAGTCGGAACACTAAATTAGCTGTATACAAGACAGTGTTCAAACCAGTTTTAACTTATGGATCTGAGAGCTGGGTCAGAAGTAAAACACTTGACCAAAGACTAGAGACCACAGATATGAGAGTCCTGAGAAAGATTAGAGGCATGAACAGATGGCATCAATGGCAATATCATATTAAAAATGAGGTTATTAGGAAAGAACTTGACATTGTCAGCATCCAGGAATGCATTAGCAGAGCTAATCTCAGGTGGTATGGTCACCTAAACAGAATGGGCGAGGAAAGATTAGCAAAACAAGTGTTCTCTGCCAGGTTGGCAGCAAAACGACCCAGAGGAAGACCAAGATATAGGTGGATTGATACGGTACAAAGTGTCTTAGACGATAGAAATATAAGATCTGATAATGTTGGAGTCTTGACAAGTAACAGACTGATTTGGAGGAAAATTGTAGATAGGAAGTTAGTAATGATGTAATTTTTTCATGTAGTACTGTCATATCCTGTACACCCCTTGAGGGTACATGGCAGGAATTTGATGATGATGATGATGACATTTTCAGTCCAGAATACATAACCTTGCACTTAACAACACTGATCTAGTACTCATCATTTGCACATATCACTAGCCTGTTTTTGTCATTCTGAAGGGACGTGTGCAGAATGAAAAACCTGAGTTTCCAGAAGGAAGAATCCTGCTGAGATCAGCTAACTCACATTCAATTGAAAAAAGTTCAAAGATTCCTCTCATCACAACAAGAATTGAACCAATCAAAGGATGCAATGTCCCTTCATTCTTCAATGTCCCAACTGCATTATGGAGGTGCTGGTATGGGAGAAAGCTCTGCAAGAACTAAATATTTGCAGAGTTACTTTTCATTCTGATGACATCAGAAGCTTTTCCCTCAATCTTCCAGAATGTCTACAAATGAACTCACAAAAGAAAAGCATGTTTTTTAAATTTCATTCTAAATTTTTCAAGTGTTCTTTGATTTCTTTTTTTTTCACAAAACTCCAAAAGCTGTGAAAATGATATAAAGCTACTGAGAAAGAACTTCAATTTTTTTTTTCTTAATTTCCTCTCTTTTTGCTGAAAGCTCTTATTTTATCATACAGATTGAAAATGTTATAATTCTTGTGGATGGAGGTTCAAGCCATTAATTTTATCAAAAATACAATGGTAAGCTAATCTGCATTTCCAGGCATATACATAAAAAGTCTCTTTTCTCTTGGAATGCTACATTTTCTATGTGACATCCAGCAAATTTTATATATTTGCTGGATTAAGGATTAGTAACTTTTTTTCATGTAACAACCACACATGAATGCTTTGTAAACCTATGGTACATTAGCAACATGGTGGGATAAGGATTTTTTTCCTATATTTATTAATTTTACTTTTTTTAAAAATATTTTTATTTATTTTTTAAATAATCCAGAAACCTGATTGAATAGAGTATCCTGAATAGAGATTTGAGTATTGTCAAGAGTAAGATTAGAAGAACAGTTATTTTTTGTGGGAAATAATGCAGAGCTGTGTTTTGTTGGCAATGAAGTTGATGTTATTAAAACCCCATTGATGAATGTTTTGAAGATCAGAATTTAAGGTAGTAGAGGTTAGAGTTCTGTGAGGTCGTGGTGATTTGTGCTTTGCAGGGTTTGTCAAATGAAAAGGAGGAGTGCAATGTGCTATCATCAGCAAAACTGTATACTGGATTGGCAGTCAGCTGGAGTGGATCATTTATATATAGAAGGGAAGAGGGTAGGTGAGAGAATAAAGCCTTGTGGTACTCTAGCATTAGTTGTATAGACAGAAGATAAGGAGCCATCCACCATCACTTGGAGTGAGTAGATTAGGTAGCCTGCCAGAAAGCAGGCTACCCAATTGCAGAAGTCAGGGGGCATACCAAATAATGGGAGTTTTCTTAATAGACCTTTATGCTAAATTTAGTCATAAGCCTTGAAAATATCAAGAACAAGAGATTCGCCAAACCTTTCCACAGGTGTTTGTCCATAGATAGGTGATGTAGGTTAGTAGGTCCCCTGTTGATTGACAGTGATGGAATCCATATTGTTGGTCATTTATTAGATGAGTCTTCAAAATAGCATAGGAGTTGGCTGTTGATGGTTCTTTCCATCACTTTAGAAAGAATTGAGGTGAGAGAAAGTGGACAGCAGTTTGAAGGTAAAGATTTGTTACCCTTTTTAGTGTTGTATACAGCCTAGTTTCTAAACTGCAGGATAGATACTAGTGGAATAAGAAAGTGTAAATAGACAGCATAAAGGAAAGGGGGTCAACTCTGAGGCACAGACCTTTAGAACAACTGGAGGGATGCCATCAGGGCTAGGAGGTTTTTTGGTATCCAGCTTGAGCAAAATTTTTCTAATCTCTTTCTAGCGAAAGATCAAACGCTTGATTGAATGTTGAGTGTTTGGAATGGTTGGGGGACATTTACCACGATCAGCTATGCAAGAATTGGGGGAGAAGTAGGAAGCCAGGAGGTTGGTTTTTTTCTGTTGGTGATGAAGATGCAATAATACCATTTGGGTGGAGTGTTGGGCAGAAGTTATGGCTGATAACTTTGGCTAGAGCCTAGAAGACATGGCTGCCATTTGGGCACGATGCAAGTTTCCTGCTTTTAGCTCTCTCAAAATCAGTATTCAATGTGATGATAATTTTATTGCAGCTATTCTGGGTTTTGATGTTGGCTGCATAGGAAGATGGAGTTTTTGGATGCAAACCAGTTGTGGTATGCCTGACTCTTCACACACTTGTGGGAAAACCAAGGCTTAAACAGGAGATGAGAATTTAGGGTATAAACATTTCATGCTGATGAGAAGTATTTTGGTGATTCTTTCTGTACATAGGTTTGGCTCAAGTGGCCTGGAAACAGTAATCTGACCAAGGGAGTGTAGAAGTTGGGAGGATTGTTTCATTTGGCTTTCTAGTAATGCCATACAATGGATGTGAGTGGTTGTGTGTGTGTGTATTGTTCCATGGGGGAAGAGATCTGTACTATATTGTGATCTGAGCTGCCTAGAAGCAGACAACATTCACAGCATACTTAGATGGGTCACTGTTTAGTCATGTGATCAGCCAACAGTTAATAACCATGTTAGTGTTGTAATAAGAAGTTAAGTCATCAAGAGTAACATTATTATTATTATTATGAAAAGTGACAATATATGAGACGAAGATGCTTCAATGATACCAATGTTACCAAGAAGTTGTTCAATAGAGAGGAACAATTGAATCAATAATGTGAAAATTTACAAAATGTCGATGAGTGAAAAATATGACTGAAAAACAAGTGAGTGAAGGCAGAAATGCTGGATCAAGTTGAGAAGGAAATGAAACCTACCAGATTGTAATTATACATGAACCTATGTACGATCTTGTGAGATATGCCAAATACATTTGACTTTTAAGAATGACTTGTTGAAGAATACAGGAATTTTCAATTTTTATATATTATTTTTTATTCTTTCCAAATATGACGTTTTTCAATCCACAAAGAAGAGGAAGTTCAAAAAATGTTCCTTACTGTGTGGTAAGATCTGCAAATCATGATTATGATTTGCAATTTTTTGTATAATTTTAAAATTCATGAGAAAAAAAAACTTTGAATTAAGTTTATAACTTAATTCAAAGGAGGTCCAGAAATAATAAATTAGTCTATGGGTAGATTTTAATAGCTGAAAAGTTTGGTTTATGTATGTCATTTACAAATGGAGAAATGAAGTACAAAAAAAAAATACTGATTTGTGTAATTACATAGGTATAACATCACTGTAATTATAATTATATATACAATATATACACATGCACTTATTTTTTTGGTTAAAGAAGTTTTACTCTCAATACAATAAAAAGAGAATTATATTTGAAGTATTATTTTTTATGTCACAAATTATATTATCTCACAAATACATTCATTAATGACTGAATTTTTGACTTTTCAGACATTAAGTAGGTGTTTGAAACTTAAATGAAATTGGAAAACCAATTCCTTCAAATAATAGTCTGAAAAGTTGGGTAGTTGTATGGCTAGATGTCTTGTAGCTCACTATTATTAAAAGTAGAAAGTTCCCACCCCATGTGATTTAGAAGCACACTATAGTATATGAAAGTATATTCTTTTTCATTCATTCTTCCAATATCATATCAAAGTGTGAAAGGTTGGAAAACTGGAAGGTCAGCTGTAATGTAGTCACTATTCATGACCATACATTCACTTTGGGCAAGTGTTTTTACATAACACTTGCCAAAAATGGATCTAAGGTTATTCATTGTAATGAATGGTGTCAATATACAAGAATGTTATTGCTAAACATACTTTTTGCAGTCATTTTCTCATTTGCATGTATCTTGAGAGTAGTCTATTTCATTACAGAGGAGGACCTTCTGCTGTAGAGCCTTTCTGTTGTGTATTAATAAGGACTGAAAATGAACATGTTAGTTATTCTGTTTCTCCTCCCTAAGTGGATAAAGCTTTGAAGATATGCGTTAGGAATAACAACAGATAATCTATGTAAACTTCTTTTTACATGTCTGATACAATGTGGATGAAAAAGAATATACTTTTTCAGATATCACACTAGACCTCAAGATCAAATGGAGAAGGGACTTCCTACAACTACAGTGAGCTATATTACAACTGACCTAGTTTTCCAGTATTTTAAACTGTGATATGACATCAGAAAAATGAATGAAAAAGAATATGCTTTTAATATATTATACTCTCAAAATCAAATGAGAGAGAAAATTACTACAACTACATGATATAACTATTCCCAAGCACAGAGGTAAACAGAATGAGTTCTTTATGTTGGAGGTTTAATGGACTTTTTACAGCACTCACAAAGAATTAAAATAGAATTTAATACTTCCTATATTTCGTCCTAGTCACTAGGACATCTACGGGGATTACAAAGACAATTAATGTAACATGCACACAAAAACTTACAATACTAAGCCCAACCACGTGGGTGACAATAAAGTCCTATCTAGGTGGAGCGCCCTCTAAGGGCAGTTGTAGGTGGCCTGGAATGTAAGGTGGGACCTCTGGCGATGACTGTTTCCCAAATCTTCGGAAGCTTAATGCAACCGTATTTGTTAAGATTTGGTTGGTTTTTGAGAGCTGCTGCTGCTTCTAAGAAAAGTCTCTCTTTCTTGAATTTGCTGTGGTGGAGCATGGTGGTTTTTTTCCATGATACTCTGTGGGTGGTGTCCAAAACATGGTCAGCCAAGCCTGAATGGCCCAAACACAACTATGGCCATTCAGGCTTGGCTGACCATGTTTTGGACACCACCCACAGAGTATCATGGGAAAAAACCACCATGCTCCACCACAGCAAATTCAAGAAAGAGAGACTTTTCTTAGAAGCAGCAGCAGCTCTCAAAAACCAACCAAATCTTAACAAATACGGTTGCATTAAGCTTCCGAAGATTTGGGAAACAGTCATCGCCAGAGGTCCCACCTTACATTCCAGGCCACCTACAACTGCCCTTAGAGGGCGCTCCACCTAGATAGGACTTTATTGTCACCCACGTGGTTGGGCTTAGTATTGTAAGTTTTTGTGTGCATGTTACATTAATTGTCTTTGTAATCCCCGTAGATGTCCTAGTGACTAGGACGAAATATAGGAAGTATTAAATTCTATTTTAATTCTTTGTGAGTGCTGTAAAAAGTCCATTAAACCTCCAACATAATGTCCTCACAGCACTTAAGCCTCTACACAAGAATGAGTTCTGTAGGTTTGGAAGATGGAATGAATGAATATTATCAATGGCTTCATATTCTTACAGGTTTAAAAGAATGTGGAGGAATGATGTGACCAGTTCAGTGGAACATTGTCCATGAAAATACCTAAAGAAAAGGCATAAGGTAGAAACAATGTTTATGAGAAAGTGAGTGGAGTGAGTCTGTGAGAGATTCTGTGAATATGCTCTAGACAAATTCTGTTTTGCCTAATTTTTCCACTACAAATGGTCAAACTGAAATGACAAAGTTTAATAAGAACCTTAATATCAAAATTCATTAAATTCCATTAAAGCAGGGAAGAATTATTAGTATCAGAAAACCATTCTGCATAATAGAGGTCTGAATGGCTTCAAAAAAAGTTCCATGTTTGGTTTTTGGAGTAGGGTGGTTCTAGGATTATTAAACTTTAGTCTACCTATGGTACTAATGTACTATGTGTTTATCACCTTTCATCATAAGATGAAAAGCTATGAACCTTTTACAAATAAAGAGTACAATGAAAAAACACAACACTAAATAAAGGAAATATGCTATAAGCAAGAGTATTCAAAGACCTACTGCTTCAAGAAGCCAATCTTCTAAAACAGTATTTTCAAGCATCTTTTCTACAATTTTGAAGGCATTTCTTTTACATTCTTGCTGCTTCTGCTTCATCAAAACTTGCTCTGCACGACTCCTAACATATATGAATAAAAGCAATACTTAGAAATAAGATTAATTTGTTAATTTCTTTTCCTCGTTAGTTTTTAAATGCATTTTAAATGTAAAGACAAAGTAATTCAACAATTATCAACTATACTGGATTATTATTATTAATTAACAGACCTTTACAGAGTCAACATACTAATTATTATTTCTTGGCCATCTCCATGGAGTCAAAGACTCATTGTGGCAGACCAATTCTAACTCACTGTTCACACAGTACCTATAAATACCTTTCATTGAACTCATTTACCAATGAAGCACTAACAACTACCTCTGGTAACCTATTTATCATCCTTCAAGCAAAAAAACCTAGTCTTAATGCTCTTGCTAACCACACTTTTATACAATTTCCAGGTGTGACAGCTTGTTTGCTCCCTTCCAACTAGGTACTGAAAAATGTCTTCAATGTCAATCTAAACCTCCATCATCCTGTGGCAGACCAATTCTAACCCACTCTTCACATAGTACTACCTATCAATACCTTTCCTTGAACTCATTTACCAATGAAGCACTCACAACTACCTCTGGTAACCTAATTATCACCCTTCAAGCAAAAAAATCTAGTCTTCATGCTCTTGCTAACCACACTTTTATACAATTTCCAGGGGTGACAATTTGTTTGCTGAAAATTGTCTTCAGTGTCAATCCTATAGAATTCCATCAGTAACTTATATGCTTTTATTATATCTCCTCTTATTTGCCAGTCAATCTGTTCTCACATGAAGAACAGATTGAAGGCCTTGGTCACTCACCTCTGGTTCCTCTCTATCACTTCTATATCCCTAAGAAATCCAGGTGAGCAGACTTGTACACAGTAGTCCAGATGTGGTCTTATTAGAACCTTATAAAGGGAAATAATGACCTCCTTACTTCTGCTGGTCACTGGATTATTCCACAGCCATGTAATCAAGTGCTGTTCTGGCTGCCTCTACAAATAACTGGCCTTGTTAATTTCTTGCAGTTCAGTTTCACCATTACAACACACAGGTTATGATCTCTTCATCCCAAAGTGTATGACCTTATACTTAATGTTAAACTGGAAGTCATTTACCTTTCCCCATATTTAAGTCATCTGTAGGAGCTCTACATCATCTTCATTGGATATCACTCTTCTTTTGCATCAACAGCAAAATGAATATTTCCCCTTAAATCATTTACTGTATTAGTGATGCAGAAATTAAACACAGAGTGATGCAGAAATTAAACACAAGTACTGAACTCTGCAGTATTTGCGTTCTCCCAGACTCACCTCCAACCCCCTCCCACTCTGGTATATCATCACCCACCCTTTTATACAAATCACCAGTTTCAAATTCCATGAGTGCTTACTCCAATTTATACAAAAGTTTCATGTGGAATCCTGTCAACCTTAGCAAAATCCAGCAGTATCACTGAGTAGCTAGTACCTCTATCCAACTCAACTGTCACTTTATTAAGCAAACAAATTATTAAAGCATCCGCACGGTTAGCCTAGTGGCTGTGTGCTTTGCAACCATATGCCTGGGGAAGGAGTGTCCTAGGTTCGATTTCCGTTGGTGACGTGAGGAGCTGAAGGATCTTCCTTAGCCATAGCCAAGTTAGTCGGTCTTGGGCGTGGACAGTAGGGTTTTTTCCCCAGTTTATCCTGGAGGTTTTCATCCCACAAAGCAGGCAAACCGGCCTTGAAAACTCAACACTATGAACATAGGATACACCGGGGTGCAGGGCTGACCACCTTATCCTTTGAATGGTTTGAGGTCTGATGATTAATAAACCCTCGACACCGCAAGGTAAAAGAGGAAAAAGGAAGATAAGATGAGATTATTAAAGCAAGACCTATTCTTCACAAAACCATGTTGATCCTTACAAAGTATCACATTCGTATTAACTCAGTCCCAAATTCTGTCTTTTACCAACTTCTTCAATACCTTAACCATCATTCCTGAGATCCTGATTGACCTATAATTTTCAACTTGTCTTGGAGCCTTCTTTATGCAGTGCAACTCTTTTGCCTTCTTTCCACTCTCCTGACACCTTCCCAGAAATGAGGCTCAAATTACGCAGATTGATCAGGGAAGATGCAAATTCCCCAGCACATTCTTGTAATGTATGGAATGATATGTCACCTAATATGCCATCTCTTTGGGATTTCTTTTGGTCTCATTAGCCAGCTTCCTCTCATAATTTGCTTTGGCCTTCTTTACCATACAGTGTACCTCTCTTGCATGTGTACTAGTGTTCATGGGCTTACTGATCATCCTTTTTCTCTGTATTCCCTCCATAACTTTTTCTTTCTCTGAAACTCCGGCTTAATGATATTATTCATTGATCTAACCCCTACTCGATTTTCCTCCTGATTCTAGGCATAAGAATTTGAAAAAGAAGCCATGGCACCACTCTAATTTGAATGACAAACTGCTCAGTTTGTCATGATCATCTGCTTTGTAATTTAACATATATATAATCCTACTTATCAAAGAAATTCTGCATGTCTAGCAATCTCCTAGGTCAAGACAAGCAGAGGAAGTGTTACCACATTGGTTACTGCAAAGTTCTCCAATGCAATGACCAAATCTAGCACATTTGAAACTCATGTCTCCTCCATTACATATTGTCTCAGGTAATTATCTCTTAGTAGCTGTATAAATTCAATTTTCTCCCCTCCTTGTGACCATTCTTCCTTCAGTACTCTTATACTTTGTCTCCTAATTAAGTCCCATAATTATTAAACTTGCACTTGTGCTAATTTGCCAATGCATGCTATTTACATTCTTCCTTATACCCCCCCCCCCCAAGTCTATAGCAGCAACCAACTATATACGTCATCTTCTTGGCCTCTATCTCACACCAGATAGCCTCAAATGAATTGTTCTCTGCATCATTGTCTCCTTCTGATGTACTTCTCTTTTTTTTTTTTTTTTGCTTCAATTCTTCAGTTATTACTGGCAAAACTGCTTCTCCCATCCTGTTCCACTCTGCTCTATCTGAAAATACTATAACTCTTGCATTCTATCCTTATGACTATTGTATTATTCTGTGAATCAAGTCTCACTAATACCCAACCCTTTGACCGAGTTGAATTAACAAATACTAAAAACTCACCCTTATTCCAATTATTTCTGGCATTACTATACCTAAACTGCAATACCTATTCATCCCACAACCTACCTTATACCTTGTGTTGATCATCTCATTGACATTAAGAATGTGGGTCTGACTCTGAACTTCTAACTCTCAATGAAAAATGCTTTCTCAAGACACTTAACTCAATCCATTCAAATGCAAACCATTCACTTTATATAAGGCTTTCTATCCATTAAACTCATGTACACATCCACAAATTCTACATCCTTCTTCCTGCACAATCTGCACACTGACTCATCTGCAATCGCATCTCTTTGCCTCCGTTCACTTTTACACTATCCGGGTTGGCCAAGTGGTAGTGTATCTGCTCGCCAGCCAACAGACTATGGATCTGAACTCTTCTGTAAGCATAGATGTTTGTTATTGTCCTTAGGTGGGAGATCACTGGTGTAAAAGCACCACCCTGCTTTCCAATAAGCCTGAAGTGGCTTGAAAAAAAGTTCAATGTTTGGTCTCTAGAGCAGGTTTCCAGACTATGTAAAAAAATAATAATAATAAAATGAAATAAAATATATATATAACACTGATAAAACAGAAAACAAATTCTTAACCCATCAATATACAAATGTACAACATGCTTGAATATAATTTTTTGTCAGTGGAAGACAAAAAAAAAATCATACAGTGGCAACACACAATTTTTACTCTCTCGCCATTCTCATTCATTTGTATCAGCAGTTCTTTCATATCATTCACATACTACACTTTATCACCTGCTAGATCATTAATACTGGCCAAGATAATCATCTCTTTCCCTCTCTGCATTCTTTCAGCATCACCAACATCCTTAGTCTTGGTTCCAGGGAAACTTATTTCATCACACTATCTTCAAGCATCCCTTTTATTATGAATATTGCCATATAAAATTTGATCCTTACTCTCTTTCTCTCTCTCTTTTCTCTTTCAAACTCTGCTTTCTCTCCTCTTGCATCTCCCCTTTCATATCTCCCTCTCTCTCTCTTCCCTTTTGCTTCTGTGCCACATCTCCCGCCAAGCATTTCTCCAACCTAAGAAACATAATAACCAAAAGAAAAACAAAATACAAAATACAGGAAAAACAGAAGTAGCAGTCCAAGCTCTTGAACAGAAGTATGCCCTGCAAATTGAGAAAGCTGTAATAGTAGACATACGAGAAAATGAAACAATGCTTAGAATATCAGAAACAATCACCATAAAATGTGACAAAAACTCAATAAATGTTCACCACTCCTATATAATCTCTGAGAGTTGGAAGATCCAAAACATAAAAATTAGGTCACGAATCTGACCAGTAGAAAACAACATAGATACATCCAAGACAAAAACACCAAGTCAACATGACATAGCCTCCACTTTTCCCATGAGCTCTGATGATGACACATAGTCGAAACAGCTCACACCCCATTGCACCCACCCCTAACCTTTTTTCATCATATTCTATTCTTTTCCTCAAAAATTTCTATCTTTCACCTTCTTCCCAAAGAATTCACACTCCACCCTTAAAACCTGGTTTTAAATTCACATACCTTTGTCTAATCTGTAATTTTCCCACATCTTTCTATTTCCATTCCCCATTTCCTTCTGGTCATACTTCAACAATAATATAAATGTTTATCACCATATGGCAGATGCCGCTCAATAAGAAGACAACCAGGAACATCTTACAAAGGTATGTCCAAAATTATTCCTTCCTTATATTCTTCATGTATCTACATCTTTAAAACATTAGTAATGCCCTAAAAATTGAGTAAAAAGCCAATGACATCATAAAAGGGGTATTCCTAAAGAAAAATAGGTTAAATAGCTATAAATATATATTTATCCAACCATTTTATCTCACACCTTGTTCTGTGGCACACTCCATACAAGTGCTGGCCAAAATAATCAATTCTTTCACCTTACCATTTTTTTTTTTTTTTTTGCATCCTGACAACTAATATTATTCATTTTTACACTGGGGAAAACAAGATTTAGTCATGCTCTCATTAAGTACTCCTATTATCAAAAAATTACTGTTAATAATTTCTTGATACTCTCCTTCTCTTGCTTAGTTATATGCTTGTTCTTACCTCACACCATGTATTTTTTCTCTTAGCTTTACCAATTGGTGATGTTTCTGTGATCATTTGTTCCCACACTTTATCGTGTGAAGGACTCTGTATAACAGCACTATTTTTTTGTTGTTGTTCTGTTGACCTTCTACCACTCTCTCATCTTCAACACAATCTCTGATGTAAACAGCCTTAGGTCAGAGAAGATTCCACAGGAATGGAAAGAACGTACAATAATTCCATTGCACAAGGGTGGTGCAAAGACCGATGTGTCCAACTATCGACCTACCAGTAACTGAAGTGGCAGTGAAGATTTTGGAAAGTTAGTAAAAGCGTGTATTATTATCCTAAGACCCCATGGAGTCAAAGACTCATCTAGGAGGTATACAGAAAGGAATGACAGAAAACTTATACTCTGCAATGAGCATTATATGAGAAGATACTATGAGAAGGTTATGTTTGATCAAATTGCTATACTTTTATAATAATGTTACCATTAAGTTAGACAAGAGAAATGGATACAGATACACCATGATAATTTTAGACTTTGGTAAGGTTTTTGACAGGATACAGCATAATCGACTGTTACATAAATTGGCAAATATGTGATTGATCATAAAATATTAGAGGATGGCTGACTCACTGATATCAAAATGTAATGCTATATCCAATATCATTTTATATTGACTAGAAGAAACTGATCAGGATAGGGAGCTTAGCATTTTAATAGATAGAAAGTCAAAGTTCAAGAGCCATCTAGCAAAGGTCACAAATTACAATTCCGAGGATAATTGCAATGCTGAAATGAACAATAATTTGCAAGGATAAGGAAATCATTTTGCCTCTTGACAAGGACATGATATGATCTCACTTAGACTATTCTGCATAGGTCTTCCCTACTGGTTTCCATGGTAATGCTGATATAGTGGGGAGAGAGAGTGTTAAAGATGCTATTGGGATTGTAGAATACAATTATGATGACTGACTGACTGAGAATTTGTGGACTGCAAACACTATCAAAGAAAGAGGAAAAAGCAGGGCGATATGATTGAAACTTAAAAGCTTCTCTTTTTATTGAGGGTAGGAAGTGGATGAGAGGACATCCATGGATTGCCTTTGGAAGTTTTGAATGCATGTAGTGTGAATGAATTCAAGAAAAGGTATGCCAGCTGGTGTGGGCAACATGTGACAATCCTTGATTGTCACATGTTGCCCTTGACTGTCCTTGAGTCCCTGACATCCTAGAAGTTTGTCTTAATAATAATTGAAACTGTGCTTTGTAAACCAATTCAGTAAAAAATTGTACTGAGATAAAGTTTACATAGCTGTTTTTGTAAATAAATATGAAACTTTGTGAGATTCAATAAATAATACAAAGCGCAGTTTTAATAAATAATTGAAACTGAGCTTTGTAAACCTTTCCTATTCATGTTTGCATAAAATTGGAAAAGAAGTGCGCATAAATATTAAAATGCTTAGAACATTTACATTTAAAAGAAACATCTGGTTATGTGTTGCTCAACGGCAGCTATCTGGCACGAGGGTGATATATCTATACACGTCACCGTGAGCTACTGAATACATTATTTTATTTCATAAACCTTTATTTCCTTCTATTAGGGTGCAAATATATCTACTCTGTAAAATGAAGTCAACGTATGCCTGCAACTGCACATCATGGAAATTACCTTGAAGTGGGAGTCTCGTTTTTATGTACAGTGCTACACACCATCCTATTCTCAACAATCAAAGACATCCTCACACAAATATCTGGCTGAGTCTGACTTTCATAAATTACCATTAAAAAAACAGCCACAATAACATTTACAACTCCAAATTAAATTAACATATACTATATGCTGTAGTTGTCCACTAAAGTTACTCCTAAGCATCACCTATCGGGAAAACACCAAACTAACAATAAAAACACGATATAAATAATAATAAATAATCCCTAACGTCTTTTAAAATGAAACAGCTCAAAATACCACCAAATTGTTCTACTAAATCAGAAGGGTGATTTCCACATTCGCAAAAAAGTGGAAATAAGGAGAAAATTTCCACATTTCCTGCCGAGAAAAGTGGATCTATTATTTATATCACTGAATTACATTTTGCATTTCTTCTGTGACTTCAAAAGTAATTTTCATATTTCAATAATATTTCTTTTCCCTTCTAAAACGTACGATTTAAAACAGATTTCATAATTAAAGAATCTTTTAGCAAAAGAAAAAATAGAGAGAGAGAGCGGTCCAATTTGTAGATATCAGATATGCTGATATCCATTGTACATGGCGTTGATCAGGCTACATAATACCTCCAGGGAGTGCAAAGACTTATGGAGGGATATCACCTACTCTACAGTCTCCACCACTCAATTCAACTACAACGAACCACAACTACCATCTTCACCTACACCAACGCCATCTACCATCCATCATCAGCACTAGTATTTTTACAGACAATCACAAACATCCATGCCCCGACGGGATTCGGACCCGCAGCCTTTTGACTGGAGAGTGGATACGCTGACCACTCTGCCAACGGATTACTGTGAATAGATTTCTTCGCCATATTTTCAAATGGATGACGAGATATTGGAGAGGGTTCTGAGACGATTAACTAAGTTGGTTTCTGGTCTCTTGGATGTGCAATATGAGAAAAGATTGAGAGAATGCAAATACAGAACCTAGCAGATAGAAGGAAGAAGGGAGACATCACCAAGACGTACAAGTTGATAAGAGGTAATTATCAGATTAACGAGAATAAGATTGTTCATAAAATATCTGGAGGCAGTGGGAGAACGAGCGGCCATAACTGGAAGCTGTATAAAGTGGGTATGAGCGAGGGAGTGAGGAGTAAAGTTTTTGCATAGAGAGAGAGTGGTGGATGATTAGAATAAATTGCCTGAGAGTGTAATGAGTTCAGGGGCAGTGAATGCATTTAAATCGAGGTATGATGCGCTGTGCATGTGAAAGTGGGACTTCTCATGCCGAGTCTCTTGACTGCATGGAGGTCTGTTAATAATAATAATAATAATAATTAATAATAATAATAATAATAATAATACGACTATTCTAGTGATATGCCATCCTATATTATTAAAATTATATAATGATAACAATAATATGAGGCATGTTTGCCGACGCAAATATGAGTGGTCAGAGGCATAGCATTGGAACGTCCTGCAAACTGATTTTTGTAAAGAACAAGACTTTAACACATGATGGTTTATTATAAAAACACGGAAAAAATCTGGAGTTCTGTGAAACAATAGATACCACAGATTCCAGTAATAAATTAGAAGCTACCATTAGAGTACAAACAATCGCACCATTTGGACATACAAGTGAGACTGTATGTATGAAAGAAAAGGCGACGAAATCGTGACAAAGTTCCATCAGTACCTTAAATATACAATGAGGAACTCTATCGTTTTTTGAAAAAGATGAAGGCAGTGGAACATGAGTCCTTAGGTGTTTACTTCCCATCGAACTAACAAAGTCAGTCACCTATAACTAAGCAGGAGGAACTTTTTATGTATATGTGTGTGTGAGTGAGAGAGAGAGAGAGGGTGAAATTTCTTGTGGATGATTTTGAAAGAATAATCAAAATCTCAAAGTGAATACTAAGTGAACTTTAAGAACTCAAAATGTGAATCAAACAACGGTATGCTAAAATGACTAACAATTAATATCATTAATAACAGAGAGCAAATGGGATGTACAAAATTGAAAATAACTACGAATGTCATTATTGCTAAGTAAGTAACTAGTCTTAAGTAATTAGAAATAAGCTGCACAAATCCACAGCGTCATGTATGTAATAGGAAATGCCTTAAATATAATCTAAAAAACATTTGGTCAAACGTAAGAGGTACGAAAGAAGGAATGAACTCACATATAAACTAAGATGGTTTGTAGGACTATAGAATTACTGAGGATACATGGAAACACCTCATACTCCCACAGTAATAACCATGAGACCATTAGAAGAAATTTCACAAAATTAAATATTTGTAAACAATACTGATATTCCAGCATAAAAGCAGTTGTAATATATAAATATATACACCGAATTATATTGCAAATATTATTTACTATGACGTTTATTTCCACTTTTTGGAAAGAAATCAACGGACACTACAGCGTGAGGAATCAAGAACCATCCCATCCAACTTAATAAGATATAGGAACTCCTCTTGTTACCACGACAACAGTAATCCTAAGGGGAATATAGCCATCAATGAGAATTTTGGACCATTCTTCCTGTAGGCAGGTACACGAGATCATCGACTGTTGTGGGAGGACGCCTCTTGATGAGGCATCCAAAATGAGAATTTTGGACGCCTCTCATCCGAAGCTCCAATTCATCCGACAGATGTCCAATAATGTTGAGATCGCAGCTCTGTGGAGGCCAGTCAAGTGTGGTGACATTCATGTCCACAAACCACTCAGCTACAGCAACAGAAGCTTTATAACATGACATTTTCTTGCTGAAAGAGACAGTGGTCAGTTCCATATAAACGCCACAAAATAGGAAGCATTACATCCAGAAGGCCCAGATACCTCTTGGAGTTCAATGTTTGTGGCACCATAAACAGAGACCCGAGGCCTAATCAGGAAAAACAGGAACATACCGTCACAATTTCATAGTTAGGGTTAAACATGCTGGTAAGAAAGGTTCACCAGGCATCCGCCACACCCATTATCCATTTGCTTGGTAGAATGGATACCAATTCGTCGCCCCATAACATAGCTTTCCAAGCTTACATGTCCCACTGCACGCGCTCTCTTTGCACCACTGCAGACGTCGCTGCATGTTGGTTCCGGAAATCTGGGGATTTCATATTGCAGTCCTACCATGGAAATCCTGTAAAATTCGATGCAGCATCATAATTTTTCCAAAGTTTTATTGCATCGACCTTTTACAGGAATCACATCAAAAATTCACAAAAGGTAAACTTGTAAATTTTATATGTAAATAATACTAACAGTCCATATAAATTAGCCCAGAAAAATTAGCATGATACTGTGTAAATAGAAGATATATGAATATGTAGTTCAAGGGAAATTGCCCTAGAATTCAGAAATATGTTAGAATTTATCTATGTAAGTAAATACCGAAGCCCATCTATAGAGACCCAGAGGAATTAAACATGCTAGAATAGAGTAAACAAATATCTTAAAATAGAAGTTCAAGGGCAATACTTTAGAATTCGGAAATGTATTTGATGTTATCACTTAGTATTGGGTGAAAAAGAAACCTATTGTAACCAAAGCAGTCCGATACCACCTTCAAGGTCAATAGCAAAAGAGGGCACTATACATCAGAAGCTGTTACGCTATGCTGTAAAAGGGATTAAACGTACACTTCAGGGAGATCTAGAAGTCTGCACTTTCTAGAAGGATAAGAGTTTGCACGTGAAAAGTACGGGGGTCTCAGACCTTAATTCAAAGTTTGCGTGGGAATATCTGGGGTCCAAAACCTTCGGGTTGATTTCTTTCCAAAAAGAAATAAAAGGATCATAGAATCGACTATCGGGCATCGGCAGATTTGACGCCAGGAGAAAAGGAGGGAGTCGATCCATGGACTACGTCAGATCCCGGATGAAGTCGTGGAAGGTAACCGGAGGCGAAACCTTACAGAGCGAATAGCGGCCGAGGACCAGGATGACAAAGACTTGACCGTCAGACCTTACGTCCGAGTGCCTACAACGCTGGAAGATCGCGCTCCACCCCCGCGAGAAATTCCAGAGGAGAACACGGTGTCCATGAAACGTTTAAAGTGATAGATCAAGCCCTAGCATAGAGGGGGGGATCCAGAATAAGTCGGTAAAGGAAATACGACTAAGTGCATTGTACCTATGGAAGAGTCATGTGAGTTGAATTTTGTTGCAAAACTTTTCTCTTGTTTATGATGTGAAGGACTGTTTAGAAAGACTGAATTCATAGAACTGCTATATACATTAGATTGAATACTTGTTCGCATAGAGAGAATCTGTTTTAAAGTAATTGTAAGACATTAATGAAAATTTTAACTTACATTGTATTGTAAAGAAATGATTCAGAAGAACTGACAAGATTATAGAAATAAGAAATTTAATGTTATGAGAAGTAGTTTGCTTAAAGAGTGTTATATTTCATATGAAGGTTGGAATCGGAGATTATAATTAATCAAAGCATGGAAATTCCTAAACTGTAAATGGGCTGATAGTTAATAGTTATCTAATTTAATTGTTTAATTACTTACATCATTGGTATTTGTTGCATGCCTAAGAATTTGTCCAATATGATGTTTTTTTTTTGTTTGTGCTTAGCTTAGAGAGGAAAGGAAAGTAGCATCCTTTTAGTGCATACTTTGTATTAATGTTTTAATGTAAATAAACATGTTTGTTATATTTAAAAGGAGTGCCGTCTGATCGTGTTCGCAACTGCACTGTTCTCAAAATAAACCGATCCTATGAGCAGGATAGATTGGAATTTGGTACGAATTTTGAGTTAAGCGTTAGCCACGACTGTATATAATTATAGAGGGGGAAACTTTACTGGAAGTATAAATAATTTCTTATGCCATTTGGAGAACTTTAGTGGCGCAGATTGTAATGATTAAATACATTTCTAGAGAACTCCGGCATAGGGAAAGAATACTGAAAGTAGAGAAAGGAAAATAAGATTAACTGAGTACATGAAAGAAAAAAGATAAGGTTAAAGTATAACGATTAAAAATATAGAAGCCAAGAGTAGAGAAAGCAATATTATGCAACAAATGGAGAGGTTAAATAAAGAATACACGTAAATATTACAAGGGCGCATCATCGACAAGGAGAAATAAATAAAAAAATTAATTAAATAAATAAGAAACTCCCCCCCCCCGTTATTACAACCCATGTTGTTGTGAGTCTTGGATCTGAAGGTTTTTGTGCAGATTTGTGTTCCACTTGATGCCCGGAGCTCCGCATTCCATGTGTCGGTCGATGAAAGACTGTTTTTACATATTATCCTTCATAACATCATAATCACATTCATTGAGTGCGGTGGGTCGTTAACTACGGAAAACATTTGCAGTTGACTCCATGCGCTTCCATCTCAGTACAATATCACTGATTGTTAACCTGGGATGGTCCAATTTTTAAAAAATTTGTCAAGCAGATAGGCCTGTGACATCGCATGCTATCGCAACACCATTTTCAAACTCTGTCAGTTCCCTTCTCGCAACCATTTCACCCGAACACAGTTGCACTGACTTGGGAGCATCATATTCCTCCAAATTATACAGGCTACAAACACGTGACTCATTATATGACTTGAAGCACCTTACCCATGGAAGTGTCCATTGACTTCTTTCTAAACAGTGTATTATATAGCTTGGTATCTTTAACATTTATTATACTCAAGGTAAAATACTTTCTACATTTATATCTCCTCCTGAGATTTTTATTTAATAAGGTTAATACACTTTATGGTAACTTGTTCTGGTAAAATACTTATAAGCTCTGTATTACTAAAATCTTGGTATTTCTAGCCTGGCTCCCACTGATGAGACCTCAATAAAGGTCGAAACCGGTCTGGGTAGTGGCCCTTTGCCTTTAATACAAAGCATCATACATCTCCTCCAGGAGATGTGCTTTACATTAAGGGTAAATATTAAGATTAGTAAATATTAATATTAAGATTAGCTTATTCTACTTTTACCATGAGTTGCCTTGGTCTTGCACTACGTGCAGGGTCAGCTAGACTTGCAACACTTGCAGGTGCAAACTTGACTTGTTTGTCTATTTGCTTACTTGGGAAATGGAGTAAAACCAGGTTTAAAATAATAATTAATTACCGATAGCCTTGGGCCAGTTGTCTCTGATTGGCTACCAGTTATATATATATATATATATACAGGGTGTTCGGGATAAATTTGACAGTTTCGTAAGGAAAAAGAAAATCTTCTTTGTATCTATTAAATTTAATGAATTGACAAAAAAACATTACAGGCAGAGTTAATTACAATACTATCAACAAGATTTACTCAAAATAACCACCATTAGCATCGATCACAGCTTCAATTCTGCTTCGGAACCTCGAACAAGCTGATGCTACAGTCTCCCTGGGAAGGGCCGCAAAAACTGTTTTAATTTTATCCATTAACTGGGCTTTTGTATTACTGGAAGTGCGATTGGTGTCTTTTTCAACTGCGCCCCATACAAAATAATCCATGGGGTTAAGGTCTGGGGAGTTTGGAGGCCAAACATTTGGACTGGTGAAGTCGTAGAAATTTTCAGACAACCATTTTTGACTTTTCCCAGAGGTGTGGCAAGGGGCCGAATCCTGCTGCCATACATACGGCCTACCATTGGCTAACCTTGTTATCCAGGGCTTGACTACAGTTAGCAACTCCACGAACAAAGCCCGAATTCCAATGCCAGGGTTCTTCAACACCTGTTCCTGCAGATTTGCGAGGAATTCTGCTGTACGAACGCAATCAGATCGTCTGCTAGGGATCTTTCTTCTTGCTACATCCTCGTAGTCACCATTGCAAGTCTCTAGTTCATGCCTGATTGTTTTTACTGTATTCAGGGAGCATTGGGCAGCAGTCGTAATATCCTTATTTTGATGGCGGGCACGAATCATCATGATACAAGTTATTCTCTTCCATGATTCAGGTGGGTTCCAGCTATCCATCCTTTCTGACATCTTGTATATGAATGAAGAAGGGTGTCCAAACTTTTAAATGAAGAGAAGTGTATGTTAATACATGTAACTTACGGAAAAATATAATTAATTATAAATATGTCAAATTTATCCCAAACACCCTGTATATATATACACTGGCACGGGAAAGCGGGCTTTTTCTCCGAGAAAATCGGGTTTTTCATCCCGTAAACTCAAGAAAATCGACCATCGAAACCACACTATTTTCAGACATTAAAAATACTGTATTAGGGTTAGGGATCCCGAGATGGCGGCACTTGTTAGCCGCCTTCTTCACTGTCTACCGATTAATTACTGATAGCCTTGGGCCAGCTGTCTCTGATTGGCTACCAGTAGAGATTGAACTGTCCACTCAGTCTCCAAAAGTTAGATAGGAACCTACAAAATGCGTTAGCTGTTTTTTTTTGATATATTATTATTATTATCTGACACCTCCAGGGAGTCAAGGACTCGTCGAGGGAGGCTGTAAATTACCCAACTCGCTATCATACCTTCCTTTAAATTCATTTACGCTAGATGCACTCACTAGCCCTAAGGGCAAATTATTCCATTCACTCACTGTTTTCTGAGAAAAAAAACCTAGCTCCTGCTCCTTTCTTGACTGAGAATAACCTTAACTTCCATGGATGTCCCGTGTTCTCTTCCCGCCTTCCATATAACGAAAAATCTCATCATTTGAAATGCTATAACACCCATTCAAAAGTTTATAGTTTATTACATCACCCCTCTCTCTCTCTCTCTCTCCTGTTAATCAAAATCTGCAACAGTCTTTATATTATATTTTATTTATATCAATAGTTTTTATGTAATAATTTATGCAGGGTCGCCTCAGACCTGAAAATACTTCAGGCGCAAACTTGACTTACCTGCTTGTTTGCTTACTTGGTGAAAAGGATTAAAACCAAGTTTATAAAATTGCTTGGTATCTTTAATATATATATACAGGGTGTCCCAAAATTCATGCAAGAAGTAATTTTAATAGAAAACACAGGTTTTTAATTAAAAATTGTAATTTCTTATTGATTCATAAAGTATACAGTATAGGGTTATGCATGGAATAGCATATCGGGTAAATGGCCTCCACGTATTTGCTGGCACATACGCACACTTTTTTCGAAATTTTCCATGACCGTTTTGCATAAATGTGGCTGAATTTCGTTGATACAGCGTTCAATTTCATCCTTCAAGGCGTGGATGGTCGTGGGCTTTTTGGCATAAAGTTAGACTTCAAAAAACCACAAAGAAAAAAGTCCAACGGCGTTAAGTCCCATGATCTTGGGCGGCCAATTCTGATCACCAAAACGGGAAATTACACGACCAGGAAATGACTCATGCAGTAATTGAATTGTTTCTCGGGCTATGGCATGTGGCACCGTCTTGTTGAAACTCCATCTCGTCCACAACCGTATCTTGCAATTTATGCACAAAACACTGGATTATCGTGTCGCGATAGCGAGTACCATTAACTGTTATTTGCCTTACCAGTCGCATTTTCGAAGAAGAATGGACCGATGATGCCTCCAGTCCAAACTCCGCACCAAACAGTGACACGTTGTGGATGCATTTGTTTCTCAACAATCACTCGTGGATTTTCTGAACCCCAAATGCGACAATTTTGTCGATTAACGAAGCCATCAAGATGAAAATGAGCCTCATCGCTGAAGATGATTTTGTTTGAAAAATAAGCATCCACTTGTTGTTGTTCCATAATCCAATCAATGAACTCTCTTCGCTGTGTGTGGTCAGTAGGCTTCAGTTCTTGAGTCAATTGAACTTTGTAAGCATAAAGATGCAAATCTTTCGTGAGAATACGCTGTAGAGAGCTTCTCGAAATGTCCAATTCAAGACCACGGTGACGAATTGATGTTCCTGGACTCTCAGCAACACTCTCACGAACTGCTTCGATGTTTTCTGTTGAACGACTTGTTGAGGGACGGCCAGAGTGTATAAGATCACTAATTGATCCAGTTTCCTTGAATTTTTTAATTAATCTTTTCACAGTTGATGAAAAATCACTATTCCGACCATATTTTGTACGAAAATTGCAAACTATAGCTGCCAAACCTTCATTATTTTAAAATATTGCTCAACAATGAAAATGCGTTGTTCTTCGTGTAGCGCTCCATTTTTAATAACCCTGAACTGTCAGCTGTCACGCTGTCTTTTTTTTTTTCTCGTTGGCAACACTTTACCGCACAAATGGCGCTGAATGTAAATCTTGCGTGAATTTTGGGACATCCTGTATATATATACAGGGCCGCGTTTATACTTTTTGAGGTCCTAGGCACAACATCATAATGAGGTCCCAAAAGAACAAGTCTATTTCAGTTAATGAAATTCAGACGTTTTTTTTTTAGTTTATTGAAAATAAAAGTCGACATTTCCATAATAACTAATTTTAATAAACTAAAAATAACACAACATTGGTATATAAATCAATTCAAATTTAAATTAAAAAAGAAAAAATAATAACTAAAAGTTTTTTTGTGGTTTTTTGCAAATATATCTAAAATAATATCATAATTAATCGAGTCTATTACATCTGATTCAATGCATAATAACGACAGGTCACTTCTTTTATTTCGGTGCAAGTTGCTTCTTAAATTATTTATTCGTTTCAACACTGAAAATGAGCGTTCAGCACTTGCATTTGAAATAGGCATCCTCAAAAATAGTTTTCGAATTGTTTTTACGTTCGGAAAAGCACATTTTAACCCATCCTTTATAGATTTGTACATATTCTAATTGAAAATTTTCTTCCTTTATCATTATTAAAATTGCTTAAATTCACCAATAAATTTTTCTGAATCAATATCAGCCCCATAAGATTGTAAAATTTTGTTAATATCCAAAATTAGCTTATCGCAAAGACATTAAAAGTATTAACAATGAAATTTTCTTTCCCATGTAATATACGCGTAATCTCATCGTTAGATTGTGAAATTTCGTAACTTTTTTTTTCGTTTTTTAAATCTTTCCTTTTCATCTTTAAATTTTGTCTCATCTGTTAATAAATTCGCTTCTTCATTTACAGCAGCAAAACTATTTCTTATATCTAAAATAAAACCAACTAAAGACTGTAACGAATTATTTGCTAAAAACAAATCCATATCGGGATCTTGTAGAGATTTACAAGTAGCATTTATTCGTATTTTGTCCCACACAACCGTTAAAATTGCTGTTTCTGAATTGTCAAAATGATCAGCCAAAGATGAGCTGTAATTTAGAAATAGGTTTTTCATGAGGAGAAATGGATACTTCATGCTTCTTTAATTTGTTTATATCCACGGTTTCAAAGCAATACAGTGTCAGTTCTTGTGGTACACCTCGTTTCGCTTAATCTTTTAACTGTTAAAGATTTTTTTTTTTCTAAATGTTTAAGGAGTATACTCCATCTTCTTGTTGATGATTAAAAGTAATTATAAACGTTTTGAATAAAACAAAAATACTGCACTGCTTACCGTTAAGGGATTACCTGTAGTGGAACAACCTTTGACTTTATTTCCTTTACTATCCTACGATATTTGATTTTTTTTCTTTTTGTTTTCCTGCACAATTATTGTGTCTTTTCCCAAAAATAAAAATGAATAAAGAATAAATTCATTACTATTTCACATGTGCGAAAATAATCAATCCTGATATGACCAGAGATCAGCCTTTGCAATGAATCTATTTAGTAATAGTAAATTTGCTGCCTTTTAATCTTCAAATCAGTGTCACGGAACAAGACAACTTTATGTTCTTTCACTTTACTAACAATATAGAAGATTTTTTTTTCTCGCGAATTTTCAAATGTTTGTTTCATTTAAAATATTGTGTCAATTTATATTTTCTAAATAACATTCATTGAAATAAATATGACATTTTGCTTTCTTTCCTTGCAAAATATCGTTATATGGATTGTAACAATTCAATTTTAGGAACTTTTTTTTTTTTTTGTAAACAATGTTAAACTGCATTACTCGGCGTTTCCGATTGTGAGTCTTTTTAATATAAAAAAATTATATCCAATTGTATTTTATCAGGGACTCTTCGCCTTTGTCTTTTGATTAATTAACACTGCAACAGATTTTTTTTTTTTTTTTTTTTAGGATCCACATTACTATAATATCCAGTGTAACCACTGTAGATATGCTGAAAATATAACATGAAGGATATCCTATACGAAATAATTCAAAATTTATGTCATTTTCAAGATTTTCTACTGCATCTGCCTCCCTTCTCCTCTCCTGGAACTCATTTACATAATTGCTTTAAATTTCTACTGGTTTGAAAGCTTTCAGACAGTATTCAAAATCTATTATTTCAGTTTACCGTTTTGACAAAAAAATAAAATAAATAAATAAATAAAATAAAATAAAGCAATAATATTGTTGTGCCGTCGAAGCTTCTAATTCTGTACTATTTTTTTGCAATCTGAAATCAGTTTTTTTCAGCGGTCTGCTAACATTTCAGTAGTGTTATTTTTGTTATTTATTTTTCTTAATTCTAAATATGACTACGTCTTCGAAATACTCCATAATAATCCTCTTAGCTGGAGGAAAAGCTAAACTTAGATCATCTCACTGCTATTGTGAAAGACAAGAGAGAAAGTTTCCCCAGAAATCACACTAAATTGCCTAGCTGTAGCGCAGAATACACCAAGAATGTCTTGTTTCGTGTTCTATTCTTAATTACAGACATCATAACACAGAAATACTGACATATCTTTTACAGGCTGATACAATAATCATACTAAAACGATTTCTTAATTTATAGTGATCAGTTTCATTTTTATTATCAAAAAAATATAAATAATTTGATACAATTGTCTTAAAAAAAAGATTTCAGTTATTAAAAGAAAAGGCGCATATGTATTACATAATCATTTATGTTTTTTTTTTTTGGGGGGGGGGGGAGGAGGATTATAGACCTATTCCTTTCTGCTCGAGTAACAGCCCATAAGCTAACGAAAATTACTGAGAAAGTGAGAAACGAACATCCAGTAGACGAATTAAAATGTCCCTAACAATAGCCGAATACACACAGAAATTTATTTTATTTTATTATTATATTTTTCACCTTTCTGATATCATGCTTTACAGATGTTCAAAACATTTTGTTCTGATATTGCTTTTGTAGAATGACACTGTTTTTTAAACATTAATTTCCCCAATATTACATAATTTAATGATTTATACTTATCAGGAAATAATATAAATGAAAAAATATACAAACTTTGCTGATTTATAATAATTACATTTTAATTTCGGTATATTAAAAGTTCTCTGGTACAATTACTTTGGAAAAATAACGAATTCAAACAAAAAGAAAGTGCACATATGTTATCTAGCAGTATTGTGTGTTGTGATAATTTTTTTTTTTGGGGGGGGGGGGGGAGTTAGCCATTAAAGGCGAATTAATTCTGTTACGAAAATTTTGGAAATAAAATTTCATTTTGACGCATGCACCTACAGATGTTTCGAAGGATAAAGTGTAGGGAAAATATCGCTACTTCCAAACTGCTGCATAATATCGAAATATGTACATAACAGTTGACTTCATAACTACCGTTTATTTTGATTTGTAGTCAGTGATTAGGGGAGAAACCTAGAAAGTTGAAATGCAAAAACCTACAGATTACGTTATAAAAATTATGCATTACATGATATGATTCAAAATTTACGCATGATTCTCTATAAAGCAAAATTTAAAAGTGCGAACCTTCGCACAATCTCGGAACTAACCTACGAAGTAAGATTATGAATAAAAAAGAAAACTTAATTTGGAACAGATGGAGGCTGTATTCATTTTTAGATTCGGATTTGCATGAATTTATAAAATAATTGTTTGACAAAAAGAATTATCTTCAATCAATTTCTGGGAGAATTTTAAATGTATTGGTGATTAAAATAATTAGCCAAAAGATTGATAGTGACATTGATCTTCCAAAGTGGTACAATATGAAGTGAAGAAAGTATGAAAGGATTTCTTATTTTGCGCTGGTATTAAAAACTATAATTATACGATAAAAACAAGCAGCAAAAAATGAATATAGCTCATAGGTATTTAGTTACAGTTATCTGATATAACTTAGATTCCGGTTACCGAGCAAACGGCAAGCAACTGCTTTTCTTGCTGTAAGCAACTGAACGTAACTACTACGTACGCCAGGTAATCTAGTTAAATTTTATTTTCAGCGTGAAGGATTTTCGCATCTTTTAATGGACATGACGGTCAAACTACACTTCTTATCTATGTTCTTTCAACAGGTGGACAGAATATTATCCAGGTTTCTGGACGTGTATATATACGTCCAGCAAAGATTTGGGTTCGAGGTTATATGGTGAGTGGTCGGTATAATTTAGCGCTCGTGTAAAATTGGTGATTTTTTTTTTCGTGTGTTTTTCGTTAGAAAATTGGTTTTATAGTATATTAGAACGATTTTCGTGTTTTTAGAGTATTTTGTGTGTCTTTATAACATATTTTATTGGGGCTGTCGCCGCTAGAGGGATTCGTAGTGTGTAGTGTTCGTGAAAGCTCCGGATAAGATAAGTATTATTTTCAGTTATCGTTGATAAATTTATTTAATATTGCGTAGTTTTGTTTGCCTTGCGTCTCTTAGTGCATCTTTTTGTGTGTTTTTGGTGTGTTATAATTTATAATTTGATAAAATACGTTGAAAGTAAGTATGGCTCCAGTACGAAGGAAAATGGCGGCCAGTAATGATGGTTCGCCATCTTTATCGAAGAACGGTAGTATAAAAGAGATGATTCAGTGTACTAGCTGCGAAATGTACGCTTTGTGGAGTGTGGTTAGATGATAATAAAGGAGTGAATGTGTGTATAAAATGTAGGGAGAATGACAAATTGAAGAGTATTTCGGATCGTGAGTGTGATATTTTTGTCAAACTTCAGAATGAAGAAAATAGGGATATGACAAGAAACGGCGAGGTTGTACCAGAGAATTGTGAGAGTGTGAATGTAGGTGAATGATAGTATTAATGGTTTTACTGAGAATAAAAAAGATGAGATAGACGCAATGAGTGAGATAGCGTTGTTGAATGGTACAATACAAAGGGCAAAACAGCAGCTAGAGCATATGAGCAAAAGTCGACTGAATGAACCAGCCAATAATAACATGAACAAAACGAAGGATAGAGTGCTATATGGAGACTCGTTAGTAAGAGGTGTGATAGTAGAGGATTTGACAAAATCGTACCAACCTGGTGCGACCATAAAGGATGTAACTGAGTCTATTAGAGAGCAAAAGGAAAGGGTGAAAGAAATGATTGTTGTGGCAGGTACAAATGATTTGAAAGGAGACAAAATGGAAATGATAGAAGACCTGAATGAATTGTTTGAGGTAGCAAAAGAAAAGAGTGAGAGAGTTAGAATGATTAGTCTTTTGCCACGGTATGACAGTGAAACGTTTAAAAGGAGGGCGATAATTGCGAATGACTTTATGCATGGGTTATGTATGACGAGTAGTGTGGAATTTGTGGACGTGTGGAGTGAGTTCGATGGGCGAAAGGATCTATATAAGATGGATGGCTTGCATTTGAAGTTACGGTGTAAGAAGACTTGAGAAAGTGTTGCTGAATGTGGTGGATGTGCAAATTCAGGGAAACTAGATTTATTAAGGGGGGTGAGTAGATATACAGTCCTTAGGGAGCAGTGCAGTTGAATGTAAGAATGAATATAATATGCCGGAGCAAATAAGGACAACAAATCAGAGTGGGATAGTTAATATAAGGCATCAAGGTAGGGTTGGGGCTAATGGGGGTCTTAAATTCATGTACACTAATGCTAGGAGTATCAGGAACAAGAAGGAAGAGTTTTTGGCCATGGTTGGCACTTCCAGACCATAGGCTATTGGTATTAGTGAAACATGGCTGACTGTAGATGATATAGCTAGTGGGATTTAATGTGATGGGTATAGTGTGTTCAGGAATGACAGGGAGGATAAAATGGGGGGGGGGGGAGTATTGTTGATGATAGCTGATGAGCTGCAGCCAAGGAGAATAGAAGTTGAATTGCAGGATAGAGAAAAGAGCACATTTGAGGCCATTTGGTGTGAGATTATGGCTGGCAGAACTAAATATACAATTGGGTGCGGCTATAGACCAGGTGATGGAAAAGATGGTGGTGACAGTATGCACAAGCAAATAGAAGAAATGAGTGGAAGGAGGGTGATTATTATGGGAGATTTCAACTATGGTCGCATTGATTGGAGTGAGGAGAGGACACACGGGAGGAAGGAATTGGATTTTATGCGGTTATTAAGGGATAACTATCTACGACAGCATGTAATGGAAAATACTAGGGGTCAGAGAGTGCTTGACCTAGTAATTACATCTGAGGATTTGGCTGTAACAAATATGACCACATTGCCACCAATCGGTGAGAGTGATCATAGGGTCTTGACTTGGGAGGTGGCTAAAGGTGTAGAATTTTCAATTAAGACAGGGTACATGTGGAATTATCGGGCTGGAAAGTATGACAAGCTTAGGAGTTTGATTGGTTCAGTGCCATGGCATGTACAACTGCAAGGACTAGAAGTCGATAGTGAATGGGAGGTAGTTAAGAAGTGTTTGCATGAAGCAATGGCTGACTGTATACCTAGAGTCCGAATAATAAATCAACTAGGGGTTAAATGGATGAATAACACCATTAAGCTTGAGCTGCAAAAAAAGAAACAACTATGGAGGGAATTTAAGGAGAAAGGTGACCGGCAGACACACGGACGGTATAAAGCGCGGGCCAGAAGGGTAACGGGTGTGGTAAGAAAAGCAAAAAAGATTATGAAAGAACATTGACCATGCAGGCTAAAGAGAATCCTAAACAGTTTTTTAGATATGCAACAAGTAAAAGGAAAAATGTACATGGCAGAATGATTTTAAAGAATGCCGATGGTACGGGGGGAGTAACTGAATCAGATGATATAGTTGAGTTACTGAGTGAGCACTTCGCAAGAATATATCATCCAGGTGGTGACATTGCAGAAACGAATGTACCAGTAGATTATACGGGAATTGTGGTGAATGAAGTGGAGGTGAGTAGTCTATTGCATAACCTAAATGTCAATAGATCCGTGGGATTGGATGGTATACCAGCTCGTGTTGTACGAGAAGCAGCTAAAGAATTGTCAGTACCCTTGACCATTTTGTTTAATTTGAGTCTCGGGAGCGGGTTAGTCCCGGGGGGGTGGAAAGAGGGGAAAATAGTTCCACTGCATAAAGGTGGTTCCAAGACTGCTGTTGTAAATTACCGACCGATTAGCATATCAGGAATCATTGTCAAGGTCTTAGAGAAATTAGTCAAGAAAAGAATACAGGATTGGATAGAGGAAAATGGGTATTGTATGGGGAACAACATGGATTTGTGAAGGGTAGATCATGCCTCAGTAACTTGCTCACGTTTTATAACACAGTGACGGCTGAACTGGATAGGGGTAATGGGTTTACAGTAATACTACTGGACCTTGCCAAGGCTGGACCTTGATAGGATACCACATAGAACCCTAATCAGTAAACTGGAGCAGATGGGGATGGATATAGGGTTGGTGAGATGGATAGGAGGGTGGTTGAAGGAGAGATACCAGAGAGTGGTTTATTCAGGAGTGGAGTCTAAAAAGACGGCTTGTGACTAGTGGAGTGCCACAGGGCTCTGTTCTTGGACCACTGCTTTTCAATTTGTTCATCAATGATATAGGAAAGGATTTGAGAGGAAGTGTTCACTTGTTTGCTGATGATGCAAAGTTGGGTAGAGCAATTTTGAGTGCACAGGAGTCAAAATTTTAGGATGATTTGGATAGTTTGGAGGACTGGGCTAGGAAAAATGGATGTCAGTTTAATGTGCCAAAGTGTAAGGTTATACATTTTGGGGTGAAAAGAATAGCAGCAGTATATCGCATTGGTGAAACCGTATTCCAGGAGATTGATGAGGCCAGGGATTTGGGAGTGTTGGTGGATAGCGAATTGAAGTTTAGGGGGCACATTGCAAAAGTGACTAAAACAGCTCACCAAATCACTTGGCTTCTGAAAAATACTTTAACATGCAGAGACAAACATGTTGTTGTTCCTCTGTATCGAGCCTTGATAAGACCCTATCTGGACTACTGTGCCCAGTTATGGGCACCAGGGTTTCTTCGTGATGGGGAGGAAGTGGAGAGGATCCAGAGACGATTGACCAAGATGATAGCAGGTCTATTGAATGAACCTTATGAGAATAGGTTGAAGATTTGTGGGTTGTAGAAATTGGTCGATAGGCGAAGGAGGGGTGATATGATTGAGACATTCAAATTACTGAAGGGTTTCAATAAGATTGATCCAGAAGATATTTTTGAAAATATGACTGGTGGTGGGAGGACTAGGGGCCATAAATGGAAGCTGGGCAAGAGCGTGGTTGACAAGGGTGTTAGAGCTAGGTTTTTTACTTGGAGAGTAGTGAATGAGTGGAATAAGCTTCCAGAGTCTGTTGTGGGTGCTACGACCGTGAACGAGTTCAAGGCAAGGTATGATAGATACTGTGTGAATGTCGAATAGTTGTTCTTGACATAATCTTAGGGCCTCCCTCGATGAGTCTGTCGACTCCTTGGAGTTGCCCGGAACAATAATAATAATAATAATAATAATAATAAAGAAATGGTATGCTTACATACACGAATTTTATGGAATACAGAGTTCCTGTTAGTTTTATATTCTTTGGAAAGAATTTTTCCATATTTCAAATGGAAGCGGGAGACCTCACAAAATTTTCAGCAGCCTCTTGGTTTTATATTATAAATTTAATATTTAAAAATAAGTATTTTATTTTACAACTATAACTACGCTGTTTTTTTTATTGTTCTTTGAGGAGTAAGGTTTTAAAATGTGACCCGCATAGAGAGAGTGAGGCCCCAGCTTGTGCTTCATATACCTAATGGTAAATGCGGCCTTGTAGCTCAGTAGAAGTGGCGTTTGCACTCTACAGCGCTTGACCGCACGACGAAAGGCATTCGAATCTAGTCGCCGACTGAAGGAACTTTTTCAAAACCTTTTTCTCGACCGGTTCCAGAGTTAGTCGATCTCTGGCACGGGTTAGCGAGTTTTTCCTCCCGGAAACTCGGGATGTTCGTACCGTAAACTCAAGAAATCGGCTGTCGAACCCACACTATTTTCAGACGTTAAATATATTGTGTTAGGGTTAGGGACCACCAAATGGCGGCACTTACTAGCCGCCTTCTTCACTGCGTGCCGATTACTTAGTGATAGCCTTGGGTCAGCTATCTCTGATTGGCTACCAGTGGAAAATTAACTGCCCACTCAGTTTCCAAACGTTAGATAGGGCTTAGAAACGGCCTCGCCCTACGGGAACAAAAAGGCGTTTGCTGATTTATATACAGTATATATATATATATTGATTGGAGACTCAATGGGCAGTTCAATCTCCACTAGTAGCCAGTCAGAGATAGCTTGCTCAAGGCTATGGCTAAGTTAATCACCACTCAGTGAAGAGACGGGCAAACAAGTGTCGCCATCTTGTGGTACCTAACCCTAGAGTTCACGAGACGAAAAACCCGAGTTTCTGGGAGAAAAATCTCTGCCTGTGTCAGAGATCGACTAAATCGGGAACCAGTCGAAAAAAACACGTAGAAAATGTTCATCTAAAGCAGTGTCTTAACCTTTTTAGTGATCGCACCCCCTTGAATTTAAAAATAAGTTCTCGCACCCCCTTTCAAAATGTGTTTCTATTTCTTTATTTTGGAAATTGCATCTATTGCAAGATAATTTATTTATTGAAAAATAAACACATACATTTACATCTACACACAAAACAATATCTCAGTTTTTAATGGCTATGTTGTTGTTGTTTATTCGTAATAATACTTTTGATGTGAGGTTTTTTTTGAAAGAGCCACGCGTAAGTCATCACTTGCATTTAAGCGATTTCTGGCTTTTGTTTTTATGTGCAAAAGTGATGAAAATCCCATTTCACACAGGTAGGTGGTAACAAATGGTAAATGTGTCTGCAATGCTGCTTTTGTCAGCTGTGGATAAGGTTTTAACTGTGTATACCAGAATTGTTCTAAGTCCAGTTTTTCAACTTCCATTTGAATACATGCATTGGCTCGTATTTCAATAAGATCGTCTTTTACTAAATAGCTGTTGTCCATCGAATCTGGGTCAAAATTTAGAAACTTCATCTGGAAATGCTTTCTTGTACCCCCAGGGGTGCACTCACCCCAGGTTAAGAACCACTGCTCTAAAGGAATATTTTCTAAGATTTGAACTCAAGTCTTCATTCGTGTGATCAATCGTCGTGGATTATATATATATATATATATATATATATATATATATATATATATATATATATATATATAAACCAGCAATATATATAATATATATAAATCTGGCCATCCGTTATATATATAAGAATCATAATATATTATTATTTAATTATATATATATATATATATATATATATATATAACGGATGGCCAGATTTATATATATATATATATTGCTGGTTTAATAAAAAATGGTCCCTGCAGAAGTGGCGTTTGCATTCATAGCGCTAGGCTACCCAAAGAAAGCCTGTTCTAAGATGGAACAGGCCGCTTCTAGCTAGAAGCGACAAGATGGAATCTGGTTGCTTCTAGCTTTTTCCAGTTTCTTGAACTAGTTCCTGAGTTAGTTGATATCTGGTATGGCAAGCGGATTTTTTTCTCTGGAAATTTCAATTAGAAGAGACATAAATTGAATTCAGTTACAACATGTTTGACAAATGTAAAAAAATAAATATATATATTTATCCTATGATGATCAATCAGATGTAGACTAATTATATAATGAATTTATTAAAATTACCAAATATACTAATGATAAATCGAGATCCTATAAAACTAGAATGGTAAACAAAGCAAAAAAAATCTATACAAATCAGTGATGAATTAAAAAAATATAAGAATGAAAGAAATACTTTAAACAAGCACAGAAAGGATTCATACAATCTAGACTATGGAAATGACTATAGAAATTTTCTTAAAGGAAAAGATCAAATGTGCAAAAGAAAACTTTCTTTTAATGGAATTCCTTAACTCTATGAATGTCAGCACTAAAGAATGGAAACTAGTTAAATCTGTAATTAATCCAAGATAAAAAGCCTGCATATATAATTCCCAAATGGGAACGACGTTAGAACGGTACTCAATCAAAAAAAAAAAAATCACCAGTTTATCACTTACAGAAGCTAATGCTTCCATAATATGGACAGAGCAAGCTAGATAAGTGACCTGCCCTGTGTAAGAAATTCAATGTTCTTAGGTACAGTCGACTAGGAAAGGTAAAGAGCATAACTTAAAAAGGGGGAAGAGAGGAGATGTGATCAAATTACCACCGTAAAACTACAAATTATAACTGAATTGAAGTTAAAGATTTTAACAAAAATCCTAAATAACTCAAGCGAAAATGGGAAATTTATTGAGCATTTAAAGGTCGCTTCACTAATTCTACTCTGTAAAGGCAGAGACTGTGAGAGATAGAAAATCACAGACCCATATCTATCCTATAGACGTTTTCTAAAGTTCTCATTGAGAATTTAATTAAGCGAGTACCTGAATTTTTTTTTCTATTCACCCAATCAGTTGGATTTTAGAATCGGTCTAACCACGGAAAGGCGATATCGTTTTCACGGAATCAATACGCAACAGGATAAATAGTGAGAAATATACCTGCTATTTTTCTAGATATTTCGAAGCATTTGACAGTGTCCATCACGATTTGCTCTTACAGAAAATGTATAGATATAGTATCAGAGGTGATGTGAATAGGTTTCTAAATTGTATTTAGATAACAGAAAACATTTCTTTAACTTCAGCAACCACAATAATGAAGGTTACGTCAATCAGAACAGACCGCTATCTGGATCTCATAAGACAGAACCCTACGATGTCTGTCACTAGCTGTCGCTTGAGGTTGATGTCACAGGTGAAAATATTATCAATGGAGCATGTGTGTTAAGAACGCCCGATTCAATTTGGTTATACGCAACATGCAAGCTCTACATTACCCGAACCAACATGCAGCGTCTTCTTCTTCAGAGGTGTAAAGGGCACGTTTACAGTGTGATATGGAAACTTGGAAAGCTGTCTTATGGAGCGAATCACGCTACACCCTGTACCAAGTAGACGGGCGGTGTAAGTGTGGTGGATGACCGGTGAGGGTCTCTTACCAGAGTGCGTAACCCCAACTATGAAATTCGGAGGTGGCGGTGGTATGGTCCTGATTTTTTTTCTGGTTTGGCCTCAGATCTCTGTTTGTGGTGACACGAGCATTGAACTTCGAGAGGTATCTGAACATTCTGAACAATGTAATGCTTCCGACTTTATGGCGTTTCTACGGAAATGACGATTATCTCTTTCAGTAAGACTGTGTGTGTGTAGCAGAATTCAAAACAAAAAAAAAAGATGCAGTACAAATGAAGTGTTAGAATGGAAAGTACAGTAAAATTTTCCTCAAAGAGAGTATATGTATCCCTCTTAGCCCTAACTAACTTTTCGAAAACAGTTTTGAAGGCTATTCAGGAAGGGGAGAGAGAGAGAGAGAGAGAGAGAGAGAGGAGGAGTATGGCAAACAGCAACCACTACCTCGTGACACTAATACGAGTGTTAATTGGTATTTCTGTCATTATTGTGATTTCTACGATCGATTTTTCAGATGTACGCGATAAAAAAAACCTGAGTTTCTTGGGAGAGAAAAATTTTTACTTGCAATGGCAGAAATCGGCTAACTCAAGAAATGGCCGAAGAAAGGATTAGAAGCTTGGTTCCTCCAGTTGGCGACTAAAAGTTTAGTTCACCTTCAGGCAACCTAGTACGATGGATGCAAACGACATTCCCACAGAGATTATTTTATTTACAATTAACAATTATTTACTGATCATGAATATCACATACGTAATGTACGTACATTATCTACACGAACTCGATTACATCCTTTCGTATATATATATATATATATATATATATATATATATATATATTTACTAATATTAATAATAATATCTACTTTAAGTATCTTCGACAAAGCCCTGTTTCATTTTGCATTTTCAATGTTCTTAAATCTTCACTTAGTGCTCTAAAATTGTCATGACAGCTGATTATTTGATAATTCAAATTGAAAGGTTCTTTCTCTCACACACACGCGCGCACACACATGAATTCTTCATGTTCAACTATTTTGGTGATTGACTAGTTAATCTGAGGGCAGTGAAATCCTAAGGACTCTTGTATGTCTAAACGACCACTGCAATAATGAGAAGAACACTGATCAGAAGAGATAGGAAAGTGGCGATTCAATTGGATTAAAGCCCTAATCAGACCACGTTTGGATTATTGTGCTCAGATCTAGTTACAATATTAGAAGGGAGATAAATTAAACTCAGAGATGGTACAGATGTGGAAGGAGGACTTAATTAGTGCTGGCACTCTACTTAAGTCCTCCTTCTGCCAGAATATTCTCTCATTTATGATTGGGATATGAAGCAGTCAATGTTACTCAGCACTGCACTCAAATTTCTTTCGCTTTATTTTTTTCCCCCCGATATACCATCATGTGGTAAAACGTTTCTGTTTTTTTTTTTTTGCAAAAAGTGGCAGTTTGCAGGGCTTTCCAATGGTATGGCTTTTACACAACTCACATTTCAGTTGGCAGACAAACATGATGCACTTTATAGAAACATATTTTCCTAAACTGTACTTATTGGAAATCGGAATGCATTTTTTAAGATTGGGCTAAGTATGATCTTGCCTCTGTTTGTTCTAGGTGCCGAGGCACAGGGAAAAGATGTGGTAAGTCTTGTATATATTACTTTCGATTTGGTGTGTAGTGACTTTTCTATGATATAATTGTTTGCTACAAACCGGCATCAATCAGTCGGGGAAAGAAATGATGACGTTGTTAATAGAAAGGCAACTGGCTATCCTTTATGACTTATTATGCGCTTTATCTGCAGTTGTGGCACTGCTTATCAATGTGACTGTGTATTTACTAGGCCTTACAGCGTCTGCTATACGGAATAGTGTTGTATGGCGCCATGGTTCATGTTGTAATCAAAGAGGTTATGAATGTCAGCCGCCCATTGTCCACGCTATGGGATATGTGTATTTTGTAGCATAGTCAAAAGCTAAGTAAGTTGCAAATCCTGGCTTTCGCTTCTCACAAAAACTTGTCTTATTTTTCTAATACTTGGTTTACAACTCTTGCTGCTTTCTTCGTATATGTTCGCACTTCCACTATTAATTCTTAACGACGGTGAGTAATTTTTCAGCGATATTCCATTTGATATTTTAGATTCCTTTCTTCAAGATGAAGGGGAAATTGATAATTGACAATTGACATTTATGACTTAAGGAGTGAAGCGAAAAGCTTTTCATATTCCCCGTTGTCTGTTACGGTCACAGTTAGGGAAAATATTATGAGCGGTTTGCTCGCCCAGAATGGGCATGGAGATTATACATCACTGAAGGAAGTTAAAATGGCTTTTGGTCTTTTGTGTTTGAATGTATCCGTAAGCTCATAGGCTACAGCTTGCTGAACTAGATCATTGGGATGAGTGAACGTCTTTAGGAAGAACTTTGTAGCCAAAGTTTGTAGGAAAGAGAAGATATAATATTTGTATCTCGGTGAAGTTGGTGATTTCTGACGAACCATGGGGGCCTTTAGGATCATTCTCAAGCATTTGTTCTGAACCCATTGCAATTTGATAATATTTGTAGTGGAGGTGTGGCTCCAGGCTGGAGAAGCATAAGTGACTATAGGACGAATCGTCAGCTGGTATAAAAGCAGTTTGATTCTGATGTTTAGCTTGATGCTTCTGTTTATTAGGGGGTAGATCTGAGCGATGATTTTAGATGCCTTTGTACATATAGCCTTGATGTGTTGGTTAAAAGTTAATTTTCTTTCTGCCAGAGAATTTTGGTGTTGAATAATAAGATGTCTCCTACAGGAGATATCGACCTTTTGAAGAGAATAGCTGAACGTTTTAGGGGATTTACTTGCAGTCTACATTTGGAGAACCATTTGTCTAATTTTAGAAGGTATTCTTGAAGTTTTCTAGTAACGAAATGTGGTCGGAGAGATCTGACTAATAATGCTGTGTTCATCTGCATACAGGGTCATGATGGATCTCATTGGGTTGTGCGGGATATCAGACATGTATACAGAGAACAGCAATGGAGCCAGTAGTGATCCCTGTGGCACTCCGGCCAAGATGGGTTGCTAAGATGAGGTAGTGCCGTTAATCTTGACTTGCATGGTTCTGTTTTGCAGATATGAACTAACCAAATGTTTCAATTTCATTGAGATACCAGCTGAGATAAATGTATGTAGCAATTCAAAGTGCTTTATTTTGTCAAATGCTTTGGATAGGTCAAGGAAAACAGTTCTCGTGTATTGACGCCAGTTGTAGCTGGTAGTAATGTATTCCACAATTCTGTGCGTTTGGTGAGTAGTATTGTGGTATTGCCGAAAGCCGAACTGCTCTTTAGGAAGGATGTCTACTTCATTTATTGAGGCTTGAAGACGTGCGAGGATGACCTTCTCCGCAATCTTGCCTAGGCTGGAGATGAGACTGATTGGACGATAATTTTGAGGTAGGTGAGGATCCTTGCCTGGCTTATGTATAGGAATTACATCAGCCAGTTTCCAGGTGGAAGGAAAATAGTGAAGACTTAGGATTGCATTTATAATTATGGTCAGGTGCACTACTGTGTTTCGGGGCAGAAATTTGATCACCCGATTAGTAATGCCGTCTGGCCCAGGAGCTTTTTTGTTCTTTAATTTTTTAATAATGTCATATATCTCAGCAGGTGACGTTGGTGCAATATGGTCAGTGTTGGTGTCAGGAAGTTTGAGTGAGTGACTGACCTTGCTGTGAATCTTATATATGTGGTCAAAGTCAAGGTTTTCATACGAAGGCGTGCACTGCTCCTCCAAATTGTTTGCTATACCTTCTGCTTTGTCTACATCTGTGTGAGCAAGGCACTGGTCAAAGACTATTCGGGGAAGGGATCTGTCTTTTGAGTAGTTCCCAGATGGAGTTATTAGTAGGTGAAATGGAGGCTAACTTTTCTTGCTATACTTGGTCTCTATGAGCTTTGAGTACATCTCTTACTGCCCCATTTAATCTGTTTAGAGCTGTTTTATCTTGTGGTGCACACGTGTTAAGGAATCTTTTCCTAGTTCTGTTTTTGTCTCTCATCAAGTTCATGATGTCTTCAGGCAAACGATCTGGCTTGCGGACAAATTTGTAGGAGGTAGCCACCGTTACAGCAGAATTAATTTGTTGTGTGAGATTTGTAACTACAGTTTCTACTTCTTCTTTTGTGCGTATGTGAGGAACAGGTCCAATATAATCCTTGAGTGCTGTTGACAGTCTTTCCCATGCTATATAGGAGTGAGAAGGAGGAGACAGGTATTCTTGTTTTCCCAGCTGTAGTAGAAATGGGTTGTGATTGGATGATAGTTCATCCATAGAAATAATGCTGTATTGAACTTTCATATCCTGCAGGATAGCTATATCCAGGTTGTCAGCAGTGCCAGACATACTGAGATGAGTTGGTTCGGTGGGGCCTACCACAACAGCATTGTTTGATCCTAAGTAATTGGAAAGGATGCAACCATTCTTGTTGGTAGTTGTGCAATTCCACGCAGGGTGCTTCGAGTTCAGATCCCCGGCTATAATGGTGGGCTCTCTGACGCATTAGATGGCATGTAGGTCAGAGTGTAGTAGAGATTTTTGGGGAGGGGTGTAAGCTGAGTAGATTTTCAATCTGCCAGCGGAGCTGGTAACTACTTCCACGCCTGTGATCTCAAGGTTAGTGGTTGAAGGGTTGCTCACAAAGTGGTGCTTAATGTAATTTTTAATGAAGATGGAAGTGCCGCCACCTCTGTAGAGTAATCCATCATTTCTGTATAGGCGATAACCCCTTATTTTAGGATTGTCTGAGGGTCTTAAATGAATTTCACTGATTAATATAACATCTAGTTGATACCTATATGTGAAATCTCGGAGTTCCAGAATTTTGTTTTTGAGGCCATTTGCATTCCAAGCAACGATCTGAAGAGATGCTGGAATGAGGTTTTTACTATTCATTTATGAAAGCTGTGAGGATGACCTGCGTTTCACGAAGAAATCTTTTATTGGAGGTTGCAGTTGGGTTTGACAGGCTGAAATCTTGTAGCATGTTTACTAGTGAGGCCGTAATAACAGCTGTTAGTTTTTTAGGTGCTATTGGTTGATTTTGTTCTGTCATTGGTCTATTTGTACGGGTCACATCGGCATAACTTCTTGTTTGCATTTGGGTGTCTCTATTATTGGAGGTCTCGGACAGTGGCTGCTGAGTCTCCGGTTTTGATGCCTGGGCCTCTGGTGTTCTTATACTGTAGGAGGAGGGCTGATTGACTGCCTCCATCCGTCTGTTCTTTGGGTGATGAGCACATCCTTTTAGTTCGCAGGATGAGGGCCACCGCAGTTGGCACATTTGGCCGAGGTGGTCCTCGGCTTTGTGCACGTATTAGTTGGGTGGCTGTCCCCACATTTCAAACATCTATATTCTGCTCTACATAGATTCTGGGCATGGCCAAACTTCTGGCACCTGTGGCACTGCCCAGAAGATGATCTTTTCCGGAGTGGTTCTGGTGTGACGATGAGACTGAAAACTTGAAAACCACTTGAAAAGTGAGTGGGCAGTTTAATGCAGTGGCGGCTCGTTCCATAAGGCTGCGGGGCTGCATTGAATGCAGCTCCAGCGTTGAGTATACTAGCCACTACCTATCCACTGGTAGGCATTGAACTTCAATGGCTACCAGTGGATGGCTAGCAAGTGTCGCCATCTCGTGGTCCCTAACCTTAACAGAATATTTTTAATATTTGAAATAGCGTGGGTTCTAAGGGTCGATTTTCTTGAGTTTACGGGAAGATAACTCTGAGTTTCTTCCCTTTATGATCTACCTCGTTTTTCTTAAAACAGAGGTGTACGTACTTCCGGTGCAATTTTCAGTCCAGTGGCGATTTCAGACATCAGAAGCATGAAAGTGGTTATCCGGGGATGATAATGTCTTCAATTTTCATCTCCATCATTTAATTCTAAAATTACTTTCTTTTTATTACTAAGTACATGTACCCAATCATTATTTTTCGATAGTGGCGGTATTGTCTAGGAATTCAATTTTGCCATACTTTTTTGAAATGCAGTCAACTAACCTATTTGGAATATGTGGTGGCATCGGGTGCACAATAATTTCTAATTTTCTCTACGAGTTTATATTGATTATTTCGCACGTTTCGTTCACCACTTTAATATTACCTATATTTCTAAATCCTTCTTTAACAGCTAATTGTTTAAACGATAACAGAAAAACATAATTATTCTTCGAATGGCCAAAATAACGTACATATTCTTTTATTTCTTTTTGGAGACTTTTAATTGTCTTTCTCTGTATAGGACCAAATTTTTCCCGTTTCAATATCAGTGTTTTTGAGTAGTGTAAAATGGTTGCTTGGAAAGACGGCCTCATTTCTGACCCAGTTACATGTCCTGGAAATGTTTGGAGCAACCTCAAGTGGATAAGACTCGCAGAAGATTTGTTGGTGTAAGAATCGCTGAATCTACATTGTAAATCACTAATTTCTTGGCAGGTCACCAAGTAGAGAGGAAGTTGGCTATTAATGATCTCTATTATGTTAGAAGATTAAGATATGAGAAATGGGATGATAGGTTGATGCTGAGTTTTATTTCCAGATGTTTAGGATGGGCTGAATATAAACATTCTTCGAGTGTTATCGTGTCGATGTCAGACAACTGGTACTATTCCTATTTTTGCGTTGTGTGTTAAGCTCAATATACAGTCACACCCAACTAATTTGCTTTTGATAAATCTAATTCATGATCTGATAAGGCAGTCAATCCTAATCTGCATAGTAAATTATGACTGTCAATTATGCATATTCTTCTGGCCCGTTTGCCAGTTTTTTTTTAGGATAAACAACTCGAGTTTCTGAGCATAAAACCTTTTCATTCCATATATGAGACAGGCAAACTCACTTTGAACTGAAAAACTTGGTAAAAGTTCTTCACGTATTAGACGGGATCCGAACTCAAGTCGTTCCAAAAAAAAAAACATGGAAAACAACTGAGTTCGGAGGTTTCCGGTGCTAATTCTGGAATTCAAGTTTTGAGCAGAATTAGCAGATACCATTTTGGAATAGAATTATTTGCATCCAAGTTACTAAGGGCTCTTCTGATATTTTTCGGGCGAAAGATAAAGAAGGACATGAAATTAGAGTTTTTCTACTGAAGGTGACAATTTGTGTCGGTCGCCTGTAGGGAAGTTGAAAACTAATCTGATTTTAGGAGCAATCCTGAGACAAAAGTACCATTAGAATGAAAAAAAAAGATGAATGCTTCCATGCCAATGTCAGAAGTTGTGAGATTACACAGTTCCCGATAACTCTATTATTGTCACTCTTAGTTGGGTTTAAAATTTCAGGATCTTTGTGTCAAGAATAGACTCGAATAGAATGACTAACTTATTCATTTTCTTAATCACAAAACTTTATAGTTTAGAAGCAAAATTGCTTAGTCTTAAGTTGTATAATTTTTACGATTTGAAATTATGAAAGAATTTCACAAACAAATATTTTTAGACAAAAAATATACCTTTTGTTCTTGGAATTTGTTCAGATCATTTTTACGATCACATCATCTTCTTGACGTGCCGAAAGTGATTTTCTTGTCTGCGAAGGAAATGTAAAACGCAGAAACATTATTGTATCGTATTGTATTAATACATAAGGAAAATGTTTATCATACTATATTACATTATAACATATAGGTTATATATAAACTTCGATATAAAAATAAATGCAAATATAAAAATGAATAAAATATATAAAAAATAAAAACGCAGAACAAAATTTTTAGAATTCACAATTCACATCCATTAAATAAAATTGCTGATAAAATATAAAATAAAAATGATAAAACCATTAAACTTACTGTTATAATAAAATATTCATAGCAGTTATAAAAAACTAAAAAAAAAATTAAAAATCAGATCACTCCTTTCAAAATAATGATAGTGAAATTAATTTCATTTTCAAAAATAAATACTATAAAAATTCCTTATGAATATTATGCCTAAAGCCAAGCGACACAGTCAAAAAACAAATGCAGAAGATGAAAGATATTTCGAAGGACTGTTGAGTGTGAAGACAAATGATACGTGTGCAATTTCAGTAGACTACAAGTGAATATTACTAAGCAGGTATGCCACTAAAACAAATGACACCTTAATGAACAAAAAGTGAGCTAGCAGATCAATAGGAGTGATAACTAAAATGATAAAACACGGAAAGAAAGAAAGAGAGAGAGAGAGAGAGGAAATTATAATCCTGGATAGCTGAAAATCATTCCTCTAACAATTATTCGGGAAGCAATCTCCTTATTGTGATTCCATAGCAAGCTTTTTTGGAGTCATTTTATCGTATAAAGGGGAAAATACCAGAGCCACCTGTCGGTAATGAGGCGAACTATTACATTTTTTCTTTTTAATGTCACTCTCACCCATGAAAGGTTATAACCCTATAGTGCATTAATACGGTGGATGCGCTAAGGATTTATTATTATTTCAAAATTTAATTAACGTAATCCGGAAATCCCACTTTATATATTAAATATGATTAAGTGAAGATAAATATGGAAAAATTAATCAAGAAATAAAAACTAATATGAACTCACCTGAGTAGGTATGTGGCGAGAATAGAATGAAGCATCTTTAAAAGTGAAGGCGTTCACTAATTATTAATTGGTAGAGGATTATGTTTGGTTCTTCTTTCCTTATAAAATGTAGCTTTTAATTTTCAAAACTGATATAAAATTTTGCATCTAAAAATCTGTTTAACAATAAGTCATAAGTCAACATTGAAAGTAGCTAAGAATTCAACGCAGTATTATACCTTTATAGATAATACGAAAAAAAAATTCACAGTGCACAAACATTCCCTTGTTTTTAATGTGCGATAGGTTGACAACTTTTAGTGAGTGGGAAACATTAAAAAATAACTCTAATTAATCAATAAACTAAAAAGAATGCTGTCCATGAGTTCACACTGAATTATCATATATTTTTCAACTTAGATAAGTAAAAAATAGGTCAGTCAAATTGGAAAAAAAAAGTCTCACCAGTTCAAAATCTTTGAACCAATGAGGCTCTTTGAATTGGCAGCCGATGGACCCTGTCGCATTGGTAGGGATGTGTTACCTAAATTTTTCTTGTTCATCGATGAGGTTGTTAGAGGCCTGGGATGAGTTCATTCTTCGTTCATTGACTTAAAAGATCATATTTGTAAGTTGCATATAAGTTGTAAGTTACATATTGGGAAAACATAATATCAAATTATTCATACTGATAGGTAAAAGATCATATACAGCAACTGGAGATTTAATCTTAGCGTTTTGGATGGTGAATGTAATATAAGTTTGTATTTGTATAACTCATTCATGCACACTGTTTTTATATTACTATAACGTGCTCTTTATTTTACTATTTTTTTTTTATATTTTTTAAACTAATTTATCTCTAAACTATCAACTCTTATTTCTTCTTTATAATGTTTTAAGCACGTTTCGAAATAATATTAACGTCTAGTATCGCTTTAAAAATCCGGCTGTTTCTACAAATAATAGCTCCCTTGTTGAATAGGGTGATGAAATTTGGACGGGAAAGATGGTCCTTAATAAAATTTATCGACGAACGAACTCTGTAATTTCCTATCATGTTATCATGTATTGCGTGCTCAAGGTTTTAATTAATAACTATTATGTAAGTAATATTACTAGCTAGTATTATATTACTTCTGGGATTTATGTAATTTCACTGAAATTCCGTGAAAAACAAGTTCATCGTACCGTTAATGATTATTTTGGAGAATGAATGTTTATTTCGAAACCCTTTTTTATAAGATTCTAAAGTAGAAACTTTAATTAAAATCAACAATCTGAAATTATTACGAAGTTAGTGCATGAACCACTGTTCTAACACAAAGATTCTATTATTAGTATCATTATATTTGCATGTTAATTCGAAATTCATATTTTAATTGGCATGGGCAGGAAACCCAATAAAAATGGAGGAATGAATATAGAAAAATTAGTACAAATACTATATAATAATAATAAGAATAATAAGAAGAAGAATAGAAGTGTGGAGGACGTGAGAAAATGAGAAAGGTTGTAAACTTATCACATGTATTAATAGCAGTCAAAGGTTTAGATAATTTGGACCTCCCCCTTGCTCTGAAGACCAAACTTGGTTACGTTTCAAGCCACAAGTCCTCTTTAGAACTTTGTTGAAGTGAGAGTCCACTGCATTTAGCAAAAATTCCCTCTTTGCCGATGACGTTTGGTAGATTAACTGTTCTTATGACCTCAATAATTTATAGAATTCCCTGCCACTCTATAATAATTTATAGAGTGGCAGGGAAGTAAAATTTTTGAAAATTTAATATGAACAAATGCAAGTAGCTGCTAATTTGATAATGGAAAGGAAGAGTTTGGTGGATAATACTTGAAATGACAAGCTTTTAAAAAGCTTAATGAATATAGACAGGATTTGGGGTATTTTTATTAAGAGAGAATTTAAGAATTAAATTGATATCTGCTGAATCAAATAGTAAGATTCAGCAGAATTGATTAGTTGGCTGTAATTTGCTGATTTATTTAACAGAAAACAGATGAGATTTAGTTTTTCTGAGTTACTTCTGAACATTTTAAGAGAAATCTCAGGAGCTTGTTGCATTTAGCTGAATCATAATTTACCAGAGAGCATAATAAAAAAAAAGATAGTGAAGAAGAGAGAGAGAGAGAACAGATAGACGAGGTTAGTTTTTTAGTGTTAAGGCTGAAAATATACGGAATGGCTTTCAACAGCAAGTGATTATGGAAGCAGGTTTATGTAACTTTAAGAAAGAAGTTCTTATGGTTGGAAACAAGTTAATTAAAATAAATTAAAAATTTAAGATAGTGATTACCAAATTTTGCTTCGGTCATCCAATTTCGTAAAAAAAATAATCCGGAAAAAACGAGTGTTCGAACCCTGTTAGATTTGAAAGCGAGAAAAACTGCTTCATGGTTACTGCACAATGTGCAGGTGCATTGTCGTGTAATAATAGCCAGCTGTTTGTTCGGTACTGCTCTATCTCATGCGTTCATTCAGATGTTACACGACACCGAATTAGTACAGACTTTAACACTCTGGAAAAAATTTCTTATGAACATTTCCATGAATGGCGAAGATGTTGAATCCTACTATCTTGAAATTGTGCGAATCACTCAACTCATTCAAGTGAAAGCCAGTCATCCCTGTACACTGTTTTAAAATCACTAAATGTTGTTGAAGTGTATTTTTCCAGTTCAAAAGAACATTTTATCACCGCTGGATGTTCCATTTTCGAATTTTTGGTACGAGGTACTAATACCATCTCACAATCTGCGCAAGAACTAATGAAGCTATCGCAATGCGCATGGGCTGTTTGAAAAGGGCACACTTCACTGGTTAAAATAATATACTCTTTTGTCCAGTTCTATTTACAGTACGTCCGCAAAAAATCTGTCTCTTTAACGAGCACAATGAGTATTTATTAATTTTTTTTCTTTGGGCTATGGTATCCAGACCTACTCAGCAAACTTGCCACCCAAGCCTCTGTAATTCAGTAGCTCTCTCTTTACAGTCGATCAGTGTATGCCATGATGAACGGCCTACACTAAACAATAATCCAACCCATAGTTTTGTTGACAATAGTACACTTCTTCTTCGTTCGTCCTACTCATTTGAGAAACTCTTCAGCGTTCAAAAACCTTTAAACCTTAAAGCTTTTCTCCAGGTGCTTAATGACCTACCTGCATATTATTCTTCAAAAGAGTGAGCATAACTGACCAGTGCTAACAGAACACATATCTCCTGCAACCTCCCTTACTTTTTTTTATTTATTTTGATAACACAAAACACCAGACGGTATCGAGGATCTCTGTGCTTGTATTGACATTTACCTCTAGGCTTTCCTGCCATAATCACATCACAGGAGTACCTTCCTTAACCCGTCCTTTTTCACTCATTACGCTACTTTACAGCTGTCCAGCTGTTAAATTTAAATCTGTACAAATGAGCCCAACCTTAGAATATTATTCTTAAGTTTCTGGTAATGCGATTAAAAAAAAAACTCCCTTAAAAAGTTTATAAAAATCAAGTGGATATTAAATCCAGGATTATTTCAAAACCGAATAGTCTTAATGTTTTTTTTAAATTTTATTTTATTATTGTTATTTTTTTTATGCGTATATCACTCACCCCGGTGGGATAAAAATATCCTGTTTTGATTGGTTATTCTCATTTCGAAGTCTTCTCCCCACCATCTCAACATACACATTCTTATTAGGTTCTAGGAAAATCATTGGGTTAACGTAAATAATTTCTACTCATGCTCACTTTTATAAAGGACATTTCAAATTAGTTGTAGTGATCATTTATCTGAGTGTATAGTAATTACTGTATAAATAATCACTCGTTCTCATGAAACATCGCAACTAACATTTAAAATTAAATAAATTTTTTTTTTCTTCTTTTGTCCGCGACGTTTTTTTTTTTTTTTTTCAAACATTATTATCTAATCCAATTATTTCAAACTTCAACATAAACAATTTTAAATTTTCATTTATTTGGCATTTGCAGACACAAGCTAATGAATATGGTTCCTTCTGATAACATTTATTATAATAAATTAAAGTTCAGAAATTGTGCATTCGTGTTTATCTTCTAGTAGGAAAGTATATTTTACTTAAATAGGTAATTTCCTTAAAATTTATTAGAAATTTCCAGTGATTATGCCTTTTATGACATTTCATATCGTCTGCTTCGAATACGAAATTAATGTTGATAAATGTAGAATTTTCAATCTCACGGTTATTAATAAGGGAGACAGGACAAAGGAATTGGCAAAAGTATTTACTAAAGTTTATATTTTGTTCGTTTTACACAAATAAAAAGTAATATTTTAAAAATTAGTAACAGCGAATGAAACTCACTAAAGATAAACTCTAATTAAGATTTATGCAAGAAGGAAAGGCAACATAATCCGTGAAGTATTTAAAATAATTCCTTGTAATCTCATTATTAGTGTTTATACAGCATTTTGAGTTAAATGTCATGACATAACAATAATGGAAGCTTTCTTCATCTTTTCCATTTATCGATATGAAGTTATGCTATTTCTGCAACGAGGTAAAGTAAGTAATTGAGATTCTTTTTAGATATTTCAGTTTGCATGCGCATAATTATGAGTTAAGCTCTTATACTACTCACGAACAGCAGCGGGGAAAAAAAATCTATGACAAAGTTTTTGACCCAATTCCGTGTTTTTGATGGAATCATTATCGTGACCTTTCACATTTTTATAAGCGGATTTCGTGCCGTCTTTGGGAAATTATTTTAGAGTTTGATGACCTTTTGCCCTTTTTCTTACGCTCCAGTTACGTTATCTTTCGTCTTTTATATTCACTTGAGATGACGATATCTGCGAATTCGCTCTCTTCTCAAGGATACACATAACTGCGCATGTGTGTGGGAATCTAGAAAGGACCGTAATAGGTCCTAGTTAAATTTCACTCTCCCAACATAAATTGGTTTGTCAAAGGTTATAAGGTCGTCCTTTATAACCTTTGACAATCTGCACTGTTGATTAAACGTATACATAGGAATAATTTTTTAAATGTTAAAAGTCATGTAAGAACATTGCAACATTAATTATGATGGATACATTGCTCATCAGACAAATATAGTTAACTATTTGCAAAATAAGCTTTAGATTATGTGTTATATTTCCGTTTACCTTCCTCAACTAGTTCCTTCCACTTGGAGACATCGCGTTGTTGGCATAACAAAAATGCCAGTTAGGTTATTTATAATATGTTTAGTTTCCTGGTTGCCTAACTCTTCGAATCCAAATATTTTCACTAACTGTATCACTGAAATAAAATTTTAAATAGATATATGGCTAAAACTTCTGTCCATCCTTTGTACCACCTCTTTTCGAATTCAAGAATCTAAGTAAATCTTGTCTTACCATTCCAAGCACGCAGCATTCGATGCTTTCGTTGATTTAATCAGTTCTAAAGCATGCCAAAACATTTCTTGGTCCTAACTGGATTTTTCCGAAGTCCCATCTTTCAGAAATGATTCCTTCTTGTGTTCGTCGCTAATATTTTATTCTGAGTTATCTTGCAGTTTCCAAATTAATCCAAATACAATATATTCGTATGAAAGATCATCAACCTTTCATACGAATTTAATTCAATAGAATTAAAGAATTACATTTAATTCAATAGAATTAAAGTTTTTTTTTTTGCTTTTTATCGATTCTTTCCAAAAGTAATAAATTTATTAACAGCAGAATTCTACGCTATCGAGAAAGCTATTTAAATAATAAATCATCGTTATGTATTCCATGCTGCCAATCTACAGAGGAGCTTCTTGCTTAAATCACTTACCGTTTGAAACACCAAAAAATTCAAAGAAAAACAAGCATCCATCTTTTTTTTTCTATGCTTTTTTTTTTTTTTTTAAATTACGGTAAGTTGTACTTTTCTGTTTGGTCATATGAATTGTTAGCTGATGTTGATTTTATACTTCACAACCAGTTAAAGCCGGGATGCCTCAGACTTTTAAACCTCCCTTCTTCTGTATACATCAGTGCCCTCTAACTGCAATTTGGTCCCCGTTTGCCGAGAATAGTATTTTGTCTCTTCACTTTTTCACTTTGACAAGCCTTATTCTACTTGAACCATTAATATAACTTTCACAATATCGACTTCCATTTTCTTAAATACTGATGTTTGAATCAATGTGACACTGATAAATTTGTCCTTTAAAGCTAGATTAATCCAATACTTCATTAATTCAAACGCTAGATTAATCCAATTGAGCCTTATTTTTCGCATAAAAGAACTCTTTCTCTTGGTATAAACATATCGAAGAGTTCTTACGTCATTTCTAGAAGCACCCATTCGACGATGAGATTCGAATCAGCGACCTCTTAGTTGCAAAATGGAGATGTTATCCGATTGGGCTGACAAGTAATACTTCATGATCTACTCTCCTTCAGATCTCTCGCTGTGGACAGAAACGTTCAGTTTCTGCTATTCGCATTTTCAATAGATATACCCACTGTCATTTATATCAGAATTGGTATTTGATGTAATACTACTTTCTTCTTAACCCATTAAGGATGGTGCAAACCAGCCTTGGTGATAACTGAATGAATAAGGTCTCTGTTACAATACATAAGATTGTGACTTCGATATGTAGCATGAATATTGGATGTTCGTGATTTTGTATGGTAATTGTAATTTTCCCCTCCCCCATGGTAATGTTGCATCTTATTTATTAGACACCAAAAGACATGGAAACACAGCGGAGTTCCCTTTATCCGTTCCTCTATTTTATATATAGTCTACCTTCAGTACTAATACGCTAGGAACATACAGTACTAATATTCTGAACTTGAGTATATGAGATTTCCATATAAAAAAAAGATTTCCATATATAAAAAAGTTATTATCCATTTTACGAACTTTTCATTTTCCCCAGTCTTACTTCAGTTACTGTTCTTATTTAGATAAATTGTTCTTCGCATAGAGTGCTTTTAACCACTTTACACATATTTAAATATGGTGTTATTTAGTTACTTCTTCACTGACCTTCAATACTAAACGAAAACTGCAGGTTGAATAACCTTTCTTGATTATGAATAATTTTCTTCTTTTGTTTTGTTTGTTTGGTGAAAGGAATGTCACTGACCGCTGTTGCATTTGCTGTTTAACCACTGGAGTTTTCATGACAGGTAGAATGCTGAATGCGCGATTCTCATTTTCATAAGCGATTGGATTAAAAAATAAAAAATAAAAAAATAAAAAATTAAAAAAAAAACTTTCATTTGCGAAACTTCTACGTAACACATCAAAATAAAATTTACAGAGAATAGATCGCCTTAGAACGAACATGATCGATTGCTGAACTAGAATTCTCGTGTCTGTAGCTGTCGAGCAGTAGAGATTACTTTAGAGATACGGAAAAAAATATTTATCTGTTTATTACGAATGTTATCAAAATTAAAAAAAAAAGAAATATTATTCTACTGGAAATTATTCCAGCTTATGCTTGGTATTATCAGTATAATATAAACTCAGTGACCACTTTATTAGGGACACCTGCCCACGTTTTATTATAAGGAGAGGGGGTTCCTAATAAAATGGCCACTCAGTGTATGATATATTTTTTTTTTCTGATAGTCAAGATTACAACTACAGCTGTGGAACGCTTTTGATTTTAATATTTAAAACAACAACATAAAAGTACGGAAATATTTCTCAGCTCATCCTCCTTTCGTACGAAGTTATTTGAAAGAAAAAAATAATGCAACTCTTCACATAAAAAGCAAATGACGTCAAAAGGAGCGAGTAGTATTCTCAAGATTTTCAGATGGTACGAGATCGCTTCGGCTGAATATCCCCCCAGTTACCTTGGTCTATAAAACTGAACCCCATGTACTCTGGTGGAATGCAGTATGGAATGTTTTGTTGGTTTCACTGGGAATTAAAGAATTGGCTGTAAAACGAAAGTTAGATTTTATTGCGGTCAATGACCTATTCGAGCTCTTTGCCTCTGAATGCATTGTGATTTCATCGTTTCCATTTTGTCATTATTCATTTAAATTAGTCATTTAACATTAAATGAAAGACTATATACTGGTAGAACTGGTTAAAGCAACTAGAGCTATGAAGGCTAGCGTATTATGTATATTAATTCCTTTTATTTGCTGCCGCTTTGTAATGTAAAATGAAAAAAAAAAAAAACTAGAATTTTGGAAGGAAAAATGCCTCTCAACTCTGTATAACATTGACTAATTCTGCAGTTGAAAATTCCTTATATAAGCTCCTCCTCGTCCTAGACGGACTTGGAACCCAGGGTTTTTAAAAAAATTATGTATTCCTCCATTGTGGCATTAAGACGGGGAATTCTTGTAACGTTAATTGGACTAGCTAAAGCTCATTGTTACATCTGAGAGTACTCTAAGAATCCACTGCCAAGGTCCAAAACAAAAGAATAAAAGGAACAATTTAATTAAAAATTATGCCGACCTCTCCCTCGAAAAAACATTTTCCATAAAGCTTTATCTGCTGTGATATGCATCATAAAATGAACTAGTTTCAGGAACTCAAGAGAATTGCAGAAAGTTAAACCCGCTTTTATTTTACTGCGATCAATGACTTATTTCAGGTATTTAATTTAAATTAAAATCAGTAAAGTAAATTTTATTAAATCTTATCAGCATTTAATTAAAAGTGGGAGGGTTGATTTTAAAAAAATGTAATTAATATAAATACTAAATTAGCATTCTCCCTTTTTCATTATTATTTACGAGAAATAGATGTAGTGTATATAATAATACAGGCAAAACTAAAAGCCACCTCCCCTCCTCTCAGCGATAAGACTTTGCCATAAGGAAGATCATCTAGAGAATATCTGAAAGAAGACCTATAAAATCGAAACACAGAACACGAAATTAAAATTTTAAAAATATACAAACACAAGCTTTATATGAGGATACATAGAAAGTAAAACTAGAACAAGTATAATGTACTAATTAGTAAGTTTTCTCATGAGACAATTATTTTTATAAGAAAGAGCTGAATTTGGACAAAATGCTTACCCATGGTACTAATATGCTATAGATTTAGAATCGTGGGTGGATGGGAATCACATAAAAAAAGCCTTTTCTGGAGACAAACATTTTGGACGCCCTCTCTTGTCTTTCAAGATTCTTTTACTATCTTTGCACCCCCCCCCCCCCTTCGTCTGTCACAGTACGTTTTCGTGGCTGAAAATTATATGACAATGGGAGGGAACGTGTTTTTAAATTATGATGTCCATCGACGTACTATTGTAGTCACCTTCATAGACTTGATTGCCTACCGTAACGGATATAACGCATCCGTAGTTAAGTCACAAGAACGTCAAGATATGCTCTTCGTTGGAAAGTCTAAATCCACTTTTGGGATAGGAAGACACACACACATACACACAATCACATATGCAATTTACCTCTGTGAACTGCAGAAATAAGATTCTAATTAACTTCTGTTTGTGATGAGCAAGGCTGATTTCGCAAATGATAATATCGTATTTTACGGATGACGGTGCCAGTTGTCACCTTCAATTTCCATATTCGACATAGTTATCTAATTATTGCAATTATTAATCGAATATATATTATGTATTCGTTCTTTAATATCATCATGAGATACCAGATGGCGCCACGAATACAATGGCAAATTACTTTTAGTAAGATAACAATAAATTATTTCCAGAATCTTTTACAATCGCAGTTCTCTGACCATTCTGGAATTCATTTAGTGATTTATCTCCGAAATAATTTCATATCTCATCAAAATTACTTATTACTTTTCTTCGTAGCTTGGAACAAAACTGTAATTTGGCACGAAGCTTAATCGAAATGAGGTTTTGGGTTATAATTCTCTAGATGTTTTTTGACATATTTAATGATTTGTTGCTGTCATAAAAGATCATTTGCAGTTACTATGATAATAATGTGACGCACTTCAGATAATTTACTAAAATGACAGTAGTAAATGTATGCAGAAAGAATAGCAGAATGATTTGAAAATTAACCTAAAAAAGCTGAAAAAATAGTTCCATGCGAGTATAATTAATGGGTTACAAAAAGAGATAATGATATTTTGTTGAAAGAAAAATAAGTAAATTCTCTATCAAAGGCCTACAACATATCATTGAACCGGAGGAGGCTGGAAAACTAGACATAATTAAAGGTGAATGTCTTCTCATTCTTTTAAATAAATATTTAGACCAATTTATCTAAGGATGTGGATGGGAAGAATATCTTCAGTGACTTATTATTTTAAAGAACGATGTGACAGAGATGACTTAATCTAGAATACTAATATTCAAACTACACTCTTTGGAACACTTCCGGAAGCGGCGGGGCCTTCGTAAAATATTTTTAATAAAATTCTATTTTTTTTGTTATATTTTTTAAAACATTTCAATAATTTGTTTGCATTTAATTAATGAAAAAAATTAAATCTTAATTTAAAAAAACGTGTTGCAGTAATATTTTTTTATATAACTATACAAACTGTTCTCCAATATATGCTTGTACTTTCGAGTGCCGAGCTGATCTAGCATTGATCGTAAACAGTTTAACAGTCTGCATATGCTTCTTTTGCAGTTATTATAATTCTTATATTTTGATACTGTTATTATTCTTTTTAAATAAAGTGTTACAGTTCTAAAAAAATTAATTCATTTTATATATAAAATACCGACTAAAGTAGGCCGTACTGAATTTTATATAAATAATATTTAAAGACACGAGTTCTGTAGGTGTTAAAGTTAGGAAGTAAGTAAACATCCTCTACAGATAATTTTTTTATTATAGAGTATCCAGAAAGCCAGATAATACATATATTAGTGTTAAACAGTTAGATGTCACTCCGCATCCACCAACTGCTTCTTTCTCTCAACCCCCCCCCCCCTTTCACGATTGCTGCAAAAATTATTACTGAAATAATGTTAACCGCAGTGACCAAACCATTAGTTGCACCATAATTCTACTCAATTAGTCTTCAAAAGCATTAAGTATTGGAGAGTTCTAAATGCAGTTACCTTGAGCCAGACAATTACGTCTTTTTATTTTTTAAAGACTTAATTGCCTAATTTGAGCTGTTTTTATAAAAGTAAATTCTAAAGACAACTATTTTTGATTTTTATAATAATTTTGTCTTGAAAAAATGAAGAATAGTTAAAATACAGTCTATTCCAGCTCCTAGTATCGGTAATTTAGAAATACGTATCTTAAATAAATACATATATTTAAAATTACAGGATTTTCAATGTATTGAGAAAATTGCAAGTTATTTCATTCTTTTTTATACACTGAGAGCTATACGATGTATATTTTGAAAAGAATATATATTTTCGAAAAAAAAAAAATATATATATATATATATATATATAAATTCATTCATATATGCATCATAAATTTAATATTCTATGAATTATTTTGCATTTTTATGAAAATATTCTTATTTAATACAGCTGCTTCTATTTATTATGATGTTTTCATTTTGTATGTTGAAATCAGCGTATACTTTTTAAATAAACATTAAAAAGACTTTATTAGTTACAAAAATTTAAATAATAATTGCATTATTATTATCGTAATATAGGGGGAGAGTTGACACGTCTTAAACTGGAGCGCCACTAGTGGCATTTTTCAGTTTTATTTGCGAATATATTGAGAATGTATTTTTTACGTGAAGATATGTAATTACTTTTCCCTTTCAGATGGCAACAACAGATCAAACGCTTTTCTTCAATCGTTTTTTATTTTGTTTTACAAAAAAATATCGAAGAAATTTATCTAACCATGTCTCACGATATAATTTATTTACTTCTAAATCTGCGTGCTTTTGTATTTTAAAACATTTTCAATTTTCTCTGACAGAATATTTGGGTACATTACAGTCCGTTTATAAGTGCAGGTTAAATTTACAAATGCATGCGTGCAGAAGAGTTAGTCTTGTAGTTATTTTTTTTGCTAACATTCAGTTGAGTTTGATTTGAACGTTTCTAACCAGCGTATATTTTTTGTTAGTCTATTATGTAACTAACACATAGCAAAAAAAAAAAAAAACATCATTATTTCTATCTGCTTTGTATACCCAGAAGGGTGCTGAACATGTATTTCATTTATACTAATGTGTTTCCATCTCGAATATTTTATCTTCTGTTTGGTCCGTCTTTTATTCTTTATCTTCTTTTCTGGTAAATTGAGATAACTTGTGTTTTTACTTTGCGTTTTTATAAAGAGGCGTTCGATCCATTGCTTTATGAAGAGGCACGCCTTAAAAATAGAAATTATAGTTCCCAACATAGTAATGTCTCAAGTGCTTACTTTGTAAGAAATAAAATATTTTCAAAAAGACGACCGAATGCGTGAGTCAAATTTGATTCATTTTTTTTCCTTTACAAAGAAACCATCAATAAGGGCATCGTAACAGTTATTAAACTGTCATAAAACATCTCCCATGAAAGTTCTTGTCACCACTCGATCACGTAGATGAACTTCAGTATGCAAAGACGACCATCTAATTGGGAGGGAGGGGGGGGGACTATGGTCAAATATAAAATGGGGAAAACAGTCCAATATATTATTAAAACTCACATAAACATAATACTGGAGTTCATTTAAAAATACTTACAATCTACCACTCTTCAACACGCCTCTGAAGTGCTAGTCTGCCGTTAGTTGAGTTTAACTTTATTGCTGTGGGAAGGTCGCTATAGTAAATAATGAACACTTAAAGGAAATAGTAAAATTCATTGCTTCAACAAATAGCTTTCTGCATACACTCTTACACACGTCTCACTAATATGTATTGGAAAGCACTTTTATAATGTAATTAATTTTTAATTATTGAATGCATTACCTTGATGAAGAATTACAATCTGAGAGCGTGAGAGTAGCGTTAAAAACCTTAATGTATTTTTTTAAGAATGTTGTTTAAAACTAAATTATAAAATTAATCTCCGGTTATTAAATGCAGCAGGTATGACTTCTGTCTTCAGTATGTATACATAATAGAAAAAAAAGGCCGTTATTTTCAAAGAAGTTATGATGGATGCAAGAGGGGAAGGAATTTTAAGAATTATTTTTATTTCCTTTCACTGGTTTAAAAGCAACATTTGGTCTATACAACCGTGCCAAATGATAACATTTTATATTCCCTCAGAAAAGAGTTGCTTTGCATGCAAATGAGGCATGTTTCAACTCATCTTCTATTCAACATATTTAGATCCGATAGTGGTTCAGGAATAAGCAATTTCAAATAAATTCCTGCCTAAAAACTTGATTAATGCTCTGATAAGACTGTTAATTATGTCTTTAGATTCTGACGTGTTTGTCAAGGCATATATTCTCTGGCCAGATAATTTGTCGGTTTTACTGGATGAAAAAGTTGCTATATTTTATGTTAACAGCCCTACACTAGTATAATTATTCATGTTTCAAATTACTATTTAATGTGTGTGTGTTTCCTTTATGGAAATATTATCATTTAAATATGCTGAGTATGTTTTTATACACCATTTATACTATAAACATTTTGTATACTTTTATTTGAAACTTACAACTATAAGTTTCCTAATATGCGCCCATAAACCTAATAACTCAACAAACTTCTTCGATTAAGCATGCTGTTTCGCACTTCCGGGTTTTATTTTGGATATAAAGGAAGTAATAATACCAGTAAGAGTTCTTGTGTTTCTTTTTATACTTAAAAACATTCAAACTAAGCTTCACGGTTAATTTCATCGCTTTTTTTTTATTTTGTAATATTACAACAACGTTTATTCGGAACAAGTTTAAAAAAAATAATAAAAAGAAGCAATTTAAGTTAAGCTAATAAAAGCAAGCACTCATGAAAATAGTTTGCCTATATCTTGTCGCATGGCTTGCAAAAGAAGTAACAGCGATGCCTCGCGGTCATTGTACTTGAGCATTGAATGAAACCACCATTTCCACGTCATATAGCACTTAAAAGAGCAATTTAAAGTGGAGTTTTTTCCATTTCTTTTTCTTTCATTTCTCTATAGGGAAATGATAGTTTAATTCTGCCCATAATACAGTCAAGATAGATGGAGATAAAGTGCAATAAGTGTAAGCAGACTTAGAAGTGTTATTAAAAAGAAGCTGGATGGTGATTTAGATTTGCGCAATAAAAATCACTAGCGCGAGTTGAAGCCGTACTAACAAAATTAAAGAAGTATCAGCTTTATTCTGAAGATTTAATATAACAGGAATACTATTATCTTTTTTGTACATTTCTCTGTTTTACTCTCTCTCTCTCTATATAATATATATATATATATATATATATATATATATATATATATATATATATATATATATATATATATATATATATATATATATGTATATATGTATATATGTATATATGTATATAGATATATACATATATACATATATGATATGTAGTTCGTAATTCTCGGAATTCCGAGAATTAGAAAAACAAATTAATTTAATCTAACACAACATGTTTCGTCGGAATGCCGACTTCTTCAGGCTTGAAAACATTAAAAGCAAACACAAAAAAACACCGTAAAGAAACATTGTAGACCACAATAACAGACTACGAACTGAAATTAAGTTTGAACTGAAGCTACAGTCTGGGCTAAAGTTGTATTGTTAGGCGTGTTAATTCGCGAGTGCGCCAGTATCTGATGGCAGAGTTATGTGAGTCTGGCAAACTATAACTAAGGTTACTGTTTATGTGAGAAGAGTCTAGGATAATTTCTTTGGATTCAACTATGTGGCGTTCTACTTCATCGTGGCATATATGAATGTTTGATGTTGGTGTATTTCGTGTTGGCGGCCTTCATTATTTGTATTCACTGAGAACAGGACATGGCTTGAGAAGGCGCTTGCTCTGGTTCTACTATAAGCGATGTCTCTCTGGTGTGTTCTTCGAGACGCAGGAGGATGGACTTCTCAGTTTGATCATAATATGGCTTCCCACAGTCACATATGGTTTTATATACACATGGAAACTGAAGATGGTTGTGAGTCTGTTTTGGTTGGCTTAGAATTGATCTGAGTTAAGGAAGAGTGGAAAAGCACGTTTTTATATTAATTTGTTTCGAAATTCTTCTTAGTTTCCGGGAGAGCGAGCTGATGTAAGGTAAAGAGATATAACCCTTGGGGTTGTCCTGTGTCTGTGTGTTGTTTTGAGAACGGCGGTATAGTTGTTTATTGATGGTTTTTGAAGAGTAGCCATTATTTGTGAAGGTTCTTTTGAAATGTTGTAGTTCATTTTTCAGCTCCTTCTCATCTGACAATACAGACCTGGCACGATGAGCCAGAGTGGAGATGATACCTAACTTCCATATATATATATATGGAACGCACCCTCCTTTGGCCACGATCATGCTTTCAACTTTTGTAGTTATATTCTCTACTAAGTTTGTGATAATGAATCAGATATTTCGGATCATCCTTCCTTTAGCATAAATTCGTCCCGACAATGTTCTGTTGGGTTCAGATCGGAGTGCTGTGCAGTCCGTTCAAGTTATTCCGACATGATTTTCTTCAAACGATGTCGCAAGAGAACTTACAATGTGGCTGCCGAATATAGGAAGCATTGGATTATTAAGAAATATTGCATCGATCCTTCCAGGCAGAACAACTAAAGATCAGAGTGGATACTGGGAGAAATAACTCCAGACAACCATTATACGTCCTCCACCAAATTTCATAGTTGAGATGAAGACTTGGAAATAATTTCTCCGGGTATCTGCCGCATCTGTACTACTCGAAGTGTTCAAAGAGTTTTTGCACTTTTCTGTACAATAAACGAATAGTCGTTGCTCTTTTCACTAACTTAGTTTTTACTTGATATTGGCATTAAATGTAACATATTTTAAACCTAAACTACAAAGTTTGTTTAAAAACTAAAAGAAATATTGAATAGAATTCTTGGAATTACCAAAAATTAATTAATTTCTCACAAAAGTCGAGAACTGAAGAATCGATATAGAAAGCCAAAGGATTTCGCAATATGCCTGAGGTGAAAATTCATTTGTTAATTGAAAATCAGGCTCGTAATGAAATTTTCAACTGTGACGCTTTTCACAAATGCCGACTAATCAGGGTTATTGCTGGGAACAGCAGACGAACATTCATGTGAAGTTATACACGAGATGAAAAATTCGATCCAAGGAAGAAACTTACGTATGAGATCTCTTATTAAATTTAGAATTCGTATCGCGAAAATTTGCTAAAATGACTGTTTAATACAAGATTTTCCCCCCTTAATGTAATGTGGGAAAACCATTATTCAGCTATATAGTGCTAATTCTAGAAAATGTACAATACCTTCGATGAAGATAGTTGTGAAGAGTGTGCGAGAAGTTTTGATGTGTACATAATATAATCGGATCATTATCGATGGCTCGAAATATTATCACTTGAAAATATTCTGAACTCTAATAGATAAGTGAAGTAAATTATCAAGAATATATGGTCTTTCGAAATGACAAGGAAAATGCATCTAGACTGTCAGAAATTAGAACTATAAAGAACATGCATAAAACAGTAGCTGCTCTGACTGCATCCAACTTTCCATCCAGATGGAGAGGAGCTAGCGTTTAATAATATCAATATCAAGTAAAGGCAATCTAAACAACCCAGAAAATTACCGAGGAATTACGCTAAATCTTACCACTAAAATCTACAACAATAGAATGAATATTTCTAAATCAATTGAACCATATACAGGGTGTTCGGGATAAATTTGACAGTTTCGTAAGGAAAAATAAAATCTTCTTTGTATCTATTAAATTTAATGAATTGACAAAAAAACATTACAGGCAGAGTTAATTACAATACTATCAACAAGATTTACTCAAAATAACCACCATTAGCATCGATCACAGCTTCAATTCTGCTTCGGAACCTCGAACAAGCTGATGCTACAGTCTCCCTGGGAAGGGCCGCAAAAACTGTTTTAATTTTATCCATTAACTGGGCTTTTGTATTACTGGAAGTGCGATTGGTGTCTTTTTCAACTGCGCCCCATACAAAATAATCCATGGGGTTAAGGTCTGGGGAGTTTGGAGGCCAAACATTTGGACTGGTGAAGTCGTAGAAATTTTCAGACAACCATTTTTGACTTTTCCCAGAGGTGTGGCAAGGGGCCGAATCCTGCTGCCATACATACGGCCTACCATTGGCTACCCTTGTTATCCAGGGCTTGACTACAGTTAGCAACTCCACGAACAAAGCCCGAATTCCAATGCCAGGGTTCTTCAACACCTGTTCCTGCAGATTTGCGAGGAATTCTGCTGTACGAACGCAATCAGATCGTCTGCTAGGGATCTTTCTTCTTGCTACATCCTCGTAGTCACCATTGCAAGTCTCTAGTTCATGCCTGATTGTTTTTACTGTATTCAGGGAGCATTGGGCAGCAGTCGTAATATCCTTATTTTGATGGCGGGCACGAATCATCATGATACAAGTTATTCTCTTCCATGATTCAGGTGGGTTCCAGCTATCCATCCTTTCTGACATCTTGTATATGAATGAAGAAGGGTCCAAACTTTTAAATGAAGAGAAGTGTGTGTTAATACATGTAACTTACGGAAAAATATAATTAATTATAAATATGTCAAATTTATCCCGAACACCCTGTATAATATCTCTTATGTTTCAAAAATCAAGTTTCTTAAAAAAACTAGATCACTATCTAACACATCCACCGTCTTAAAAGAAGCAAAAGATATAAACTTTCCTTTAATCTTAAATTTCATACATTTCTCTGAAGCTTTAGATTCATTTAATTGAAAAATGATCTTCAGAATTTTCATTTATTATGGCACAGCTTCGCAAATAATTAAGGCAAAAGCAGAACCATTCCATAACAATCATGCCAGAGTAATCCAGAGATAACTGAGAGTTTTCCTATTTCCATTGGAAATCTTAGCAGATTTTCTTTGGTAATATATGATTTTTACTCTGAAATGTGTTTCTGGACTCATACGAAACGGGTAAATAACTATTGAAGATTCGAGGCCAGAACTCATATAAGCAGTCTCTGCTTTACAGCTTAACGAACCTAGATAATCTGTAAAATGCAGAATTAAGTGAGTTAATGATCAACAACAAGAAAACTAAAGTCCTAAAAATATAATAAATGCAGCATGACGTTAAATGACCATACTCTTATAGGATACCTTGGTTCTTGCTACACAGATACTCTGATGTAGCAATAAAGCTCTCCAGTTTCATTAAAGCCTATCTGGAAACCCAAACTTATCACCAGAAACAGCAAAATTCATCTGCACAAAACCACCAATCAAGCCATATTTACGCATGGTTCCCAGAAGTGGACCATCACTACTAATGCTCTGATAATATTAACAGCTTTGGGACGTCAACAACATATTTGCGATGAATATTAAGATGTACATGGCAAGATCACATTCCTAATATTGTCATTCTTAAGGAAAGTAAAGACTTCTAATAGAAATAATTCAGAAAAATTAACAGAGGTGTTTGAGAAACCAACTTAGACATCCACTCTCATCTCTGCTTAGTGCTGTTGATCTCTAAATACCAGCTAATGTCAATACAGGAAATAAGGTCAAGAAAGCAGTTCTGGAAATTCATAAGTTAATCAAACTTCTTTTTGAAGATGAGACCCACAGACATATACCATTCGGCACATAACAAAGCAATTTGGATCACCTTCCGTTAATAGACTTTATCTCCATAAGTTGTGTCATGAATATTTCTATATATACAGTATACATACCTGAATAAACTCTGATGATAATGAATACCCGGAACTCTTTGTCTATTATTAAACTGATGGTGAAACACAGTATAACACTATAAGGCTTATTGAAAAACATTACAGCTTGAATTTCCTGTTTACATTCCACATGCTATAGCAAGTCGATCAAGTTACTAAGCATGTGCAGTTATCAAGGATAAAAAAATACCATTTTTTTCTCCGTGATAATAGAGGAGAGGTAACATTTATGTGAGAGAGATCGATAAATCCAATTAGTCTAATTTTAGTTCGAAGTAAAAGAACGCTAAATTTGTTGCATATGCCGTGATCGGTTGCATATAAATATGGTTAGAAAGATTCAAATTGGAACAAGCAGGCGTTGTTGTGAATGTAGTTAGTTTTAATTACTGATTTTCTGCGTTTATATTGCTAGCTTCCTCGATACTCTCCTTTCAGTGCTTGCCAGAATCACAATAAACAAATATTTGTGAGCAAAAAAATAATACTATTCATATTCGGAATTACTTTTATTATTCAATGTCATTTTTCGTAGTACAGTTTAAAAATCCTAAAAACAATTTTTTGAAGTCATTCGTAAGCAGAATTTGCTATGAATTTGCAAACTCCTCCAAATTACACGGACATTTCATGACGTCATACATGCATAAACCACACAAGCGCCACCATTGGCTAGTTCCTAAAACAAGAAAACTTAGCAAAATTAGTCTTTGAAGATGAACCACAAGAACGTAAATTTTTGAATGGTTTAGTTTTTAATTTACTTGAATCGATAGAAGAATGAATGTCAGATCGATCAGGAAACATTAGATTATATGCAAGGAATTTAATGCGAAATTTTATAAAATCGATTAAACGCAAGTCATGCTTCAGCACTCACAGCGCTTCTAACCGGTGACGGAATTTACAAAAACAAGTTTCAAATAGCTCAGCTGGATCAACTTTACTATTCTCTTCAAGACTACTTCTTGTTCTTCAGTTTCAAGAGTTGTTTTAAAAGAATTTTGTTTTGCTTTTGGAGAAAAAATAAAAAATAAACCGAATATGAAGTCGATTCTCGTAAGGGTTTCACAAGAAAGTACTTCAAAAACTGTTTTCCGTCATGGATATGGAAAAATTGTTTAAATTACCGAAGGTAGAGAGATAGAATGTTAAGAGAGAGATAGAATGAATTTTCTTTCTATTTCGTCTTTTCTTTCTCTTTGCATCTTTTATTTTATCACTGAGGATTTTTTGATTATTTTGCAATTTAATACGATGCAAGTAAATAAAGTTTGTGCGGTATCAACGTTAGAATAGCACTTGGATTTCCAAGAGTAAACTGTCCTTGCTGATCTTATTCATGTCAACCATTTTTAATAATTTTTAATACCAAGTTGCTAATTTAAAATGAATTAAAACTCTCTAAATACGAGAATAAATCGGAAAACATCAGAAATGTTTTAATCTTTATTTTTTCCCTATTAATTCCACAGTTGAATGCGCGCACAACCATAAAATTATAAAAATGTGGATTCACCGTTCCGAATTGGGTAGCAGACAAGAGTATGGAATAATTATGCATAATATCCTTTGTCAAGGAAAAGTCGAATTCAAAACCATTATCTGGAAAAGCTGTGATTTGAACTTTTCGTTAGAAATCAAGAGACGAGGGCTGTGCCTACTTAATACAATATCCGGTTGGCATATAAAATATGTGCCTCTGAACCAAGTGAATTCAAAACCATCACAATATGGTGAGTGATGACGCATGTGAACGTATTACTGTTATGTATTATATATTTATAATAGCAACCAAAATTCATTCCAATAATTTAGTAATCTTTCCAAAACTATTTCCTTGTCTAATTTGCAGCACCCCTACACCAGTTTTACAAAAACTAAATCCCCTAGTTATATATAAAGCCACTCCTACCAGGATATTAATCTGAACGCGGTAGTTTGCAATTTAGCATATTAATATTCCATAGGGACTTCAAAGTTCAATACAGTAAATGAGTTATAACTGTTTTTATGTATGACAGGACTATCCAACCTTAGATAATCCGAGGGCCGCATTAGAAAAAAAATTTATTCCGAGGGCCGCATCACAATGCGTATCTAGTAATTTGGTGAGTAGCAGCGACATAACCTCGAAAGCTGAACAAACGAACAACACTAATCGCGCGCTCACGTTTCCCGTGAGTGCCCGGAGCATGCGCGTTGGAACAGAACAGTGTAAGAACGCTTCTTTGACACATCTAATATTTGAAAAACACATGGGTATATAGTGATGTAAAAAAAAAAACAAATAAAATTATCAACATCGAGACATTATTGATTAGTGATAGAATTAAAATATCTAATACGCATTCGATTCAAATTGTTATTTTATTTTTTCGCTCCTGAAAATCAAAACCCACAGCGGGCCGCATGCGGCCTGCGGGCAGTGCTTTGGACAGCCCTGATATATATGATATGGAAAGAATTCATAAAAAATCCAATTCTATTTCTTTTATTAAATCCGCCATATTTGACACTCATTTTTTAAGTTTCGTTCATCCTTCACTTTTGCAGTAATCTAAGTAACGAGCACTCAAAGGTTCTAAGTGAGGAACTGACTTAGTCCCTCATATTGTAATAATATATAAATTTCTTGTATTCTTTTGATATGAAATAATTAAAGGTTTAACAATATTTTTAATTTTATAAATTATTTTTTTTAAATAAATCATTATATCAAAAATTCTTATTAAAATAATAGTTACATTATTATTTTCAAGACAAAGCATCGCTAAACAGTGGGTAATAAAATCCAAACGTCATTTCTATAATATAAGTTACGGCATTGTTTTTAAGAGAAACATAGCGTGATAAACTGTAACATTCATAACGTCACTTTCTTGTAAACAAATGATCAATTTTTTTATAGATATATACAGAATAAAATGTTTATTTAAAAGAATCAACATATTTCTATTCAACAGTAGGCAGTACTTGTGCACAATCTTTGGAAGAACAAAAAAAAAGAATTCGTATGGGACCAGTCTAGAAAATCAGTTTTCTACACCATTAACCACTCCTTTGGCGACTTCTCAGCAAGCAGTCAAACAGTTGTACAAGATGGGCTCGCCTTTAATACAGTGATCTCGGCATTTAACTGCCAAGAAAAATTCATTTAGTTGAAAGGTTAATGGATATGGTTCTCCTGCAGTGACCTGGACGATCACAAATGAGATCATCAGCCCCCTGCTACGAAGGATAGGATAAAAGTCGATAGTGAAAGCACTCAGAGGTAAGGAAAAAAAAAAACATTAAATGTGACAAGGGTTGTTGCACTCTGGTGTTTGATTTATAACAGTTTCTGTTTGGATGTTTTTCCTCTCTCTCTCTCTCTCTCTCTCTCTCTCGCTTTGTCTGACTATTATCTAATTAAGAAATTCCATTGATTGGAAAGGTAGACTAAAATTGTGATTAATGCTATTTTGAACAAACGATTTTTCAGATTTAATCTCGAACATATGTGATGAATGAGTTAATATCCTTGACTATTGAGATCTATTTTAGTGTTACCAGAACATAGTTTTTATCTAATGTTTGGTGCATGCAGGTAATACTTCAAGTTTACTAACATTTGATCGTAGCTTGCTTTTAATCAACAATATAAATCTTGCACTTAATTTTGTTTTGTATATAGAAAGTAAACATTAATAATTAGCTAAAGGAGAACAGAAATTTTAGCATTGATTTTGGTTAATTATAATAACGAAAGAGAAAAAAAAAGCTACTTAATAGTTTTTAAGAATGTATAAGTTTGCCGGTTCAAGGTTAGAATTACTGCAACCAATTTATAACTGCAGTAAATGCACATTTATATGCATGTGTTATGCATATGCTAATAGTTCACAGGAGAGAATGAGATCCAATTCATTTTAGAGCTAACTTTTCTCATTCAAATGCATGCAAGAACCTGAAGACTGCATTTATTGTTCCAGCATATCGGGATGAATGAAACTATTTTTAGACGTAGACGGAGTTGGCGTGTGCGAGAATTGAGTGGGTGATGCCCTACTGCGTTGCAGGTAAGCTATTTTCAGGTAAGAGCTCAAGGCTGAAGCAAGGTAACAAAGGCTACGCTTAGAAAGAGTATCAGAGCCCAGGACCAACAGCTAGATTTGCCGTTGCTTAGCAACCTTGTAAAGGAACGCGTGCATTCATCTGGATTATTATCGCTAGCCATAAATGCATTAAAAAAGTAATTGTAAATTCCTTGTTGCATGGAATCTTTCCCATTCAGAAGATGACAGGACTTATTTTGCATATAGAACGTTAATTATTTTTAAATGTACAAACCCAAATACATTTGTTGTTCTCTCTATCCAAAAAATAAAAAATAAATAAAAATTAATAACTTGACGATTCTATGAGAGAGAGAGAGAGAGAAAGACGTCATTCTGCAATCCAGAGTAAAAGATAATTATATCTTCAGGATCTTTTCCCATACTGCTATTTCATTGAACTGAATCCATTAAGATAGATAGCTTCGCTGCTGAATTACACTGACATTCAATAATGCCAATATTAAATATAGAGCGACTGATTTTTTATCATCTTGCTTGTAATCATTAGTTCGGTTTCTAGCCGTAATGGTTTCTGAATTCTATAAAAATTCTAATTATTCTTTATTTACTTTTCTTCAATTTAGATTTGCATATCTCTTCTTAAGGCAATAAGAAATTAGCTCCGCCTCAATAATATATTTACCCTGTCAGAATTCAAATACAGTCTAGTATTAGAAAATTACATCTAATAACAAATGCATAAAAAAAAATATATAGTCGAGTCTGAGGCTTTGCTCTTATCTGTCAAGCGCATCCCTAGTAATAATGGAACGGCCTCCAGATATGGAAGATATCTATATAATAAGTAAAGAAACATGATAAATAAGAAGTCATAGACAAAGACTGCTCGCGTTCGATAACCGCAAAAACCGCATTTAAGTGGCAAGGAAAAAAATTAGAAAAGAAAATTCATGTTGCAAAAAAAAATACCCAACTATCACGATTATGCTGCGATATGGCAAATAAATAACCCGGAAGTCTGCAGCAGCGGCCCTGTGACTACTATCTCAGGCGATTGGCAAATGTCTAGAAACTGTATAGCGGTGAATCAGATATCGTCAAGACGAGAAGGAATCCTTCGTAATGGTCTGTCGTGCTGAAATGTGGTGAGATTACAAGTCATCAAGTTTTGCCAAGATACGATAGTTAATATGGGGAAATATGACTATAAAAAGAAACAATTGCTTTCTTCTCTCATCTGTTCTCCCCAACTGATGCAAAAGGTGATTTTGAAAAGTATGCAATGGCTAAAGGAATCTTGTAGACAAGATCCAAAAGAGAAAAAGTATACAAAGGCGCAAAGTCATTACTAAATTAATACTAGATACACTGCAAATGTAAAAAAATATTGATTGCTAAATGAGATAACAGAGTTTAACGAAATATAAAGAGAACATATAGTGAAACTAACTGGTGCTAATTTTATAACCCAATAAAATAAGGACAAACCAAAGTGTGCTGTATTAGATTTATTATAACAGATAATAAATCATCCAAAATTATATTAACCCAAACCTTGAACAAAATATGAACGGCAAAAAGAGGAAATCAGTAAAATAATGAACTCAAATATGAAACATTTTATGCAATGATAAAAGGACAGTTTAGCATTCATATTTGGCACATATGTAAAAATAGGATATACAGTAAAAGAGTGATGGCACTTCAGGATCGGACGACACATATCGGAGATGATATCTCCATCGATAGACATATTATCTCGTTCTCATAAAAGAAGTGAAGTTCCAAATGGATGTGGTCTCTGTAAGAACTACTGCCAACAGTTTACACGTACGAAGTGTATGATAGAGCCTCGTATCTCAGTCCGTTTCGAGGAAGCCATTTGGTTTGAGAGACTCGGGTTCGAATCTTGTCTGTGATGCGAACAACTTTTATCAGGGATTTTAAATTGATGGCGACGTAGCCATTATTATAAGGAGGTAGAAAGTTTTTTTTTTCTTCCCGCAACGAAATACCAATCAATAGAATATATGCAATGTAAAGGCAAAAATACATATTTAGGCATAAAACTAACCATCTTATCCTAAAATCTAATGGTTATGAAGGTTCATCTCTGCAGACGTGAAGTATCTGTAGTTATTATTGCTATTAAGTGCATAATAAAATCTTCATGTGTTTGTCTCATCTACTGATATGTCACGTTTCTTATCCACATAGTAACTTTCTATTTTACAATAAAATTACGAAATGATTTTTGGTTCAACCCACCAACCCCGATATAAACCCATTGTAAAAAAAAGCATTTCATGCATGATTAAATTCTTTATATTTCCTATTCACTTAGTTAAATGTATTTCATTGTTTCTTTTATAAATTTAAATAAAAAAAAATAAATCTTATTAATTTTAAAATATGGAAAAAATATTATCGCATTTAAGAAATAATTAGAAATTTTATGATAATTTGTGTACACCTTTATCTTTATTCTTAAAATTTTGTATATAAAAAAATACTCGACTTTTTTTTTTACTTCGGATTAATACCCTTGGAGGATAATGGATGGCAATGCTGTAGCCAATGAAGTTCTAACTGAGGCTCGGCTATTGCTGTTACTCTCCTGCCATGATCAGAGCTTTAATA